>NW_025764559.1:0-29547 GCF_021365365.1 Ilyonectria robusta
ATTAGCTACTGCCTAGTTTCTTCTAAAATAAATAAAACTTAGTATATATAATTTTATATATTTAAGGTATCTCTTATAAAGTTAATTTCAAAATTATCTTATAGGCTACTAAAATAATAATTTAATTATAAAAGTCTTTTTGCTATTTAAGAATTAAGGTATTTTTAATTATTAAGATATTTAAATTTAAGTTATAAAAAGTATTAAAAAAAAAAAAGATAGAAAAGTAAATATTTTATAATATATATAATAAGCTTATATAATAAATAAGCTTTATAATAAAAATACTAACCTTTAAATTAAAACTTTAATAAAAATACAATAATATCTTAAATTAATTAAAATTAATTACTATACTCTTCTTTAAAATCTTAATAATAGCCTAATAAATCCTTATATTATAACTAGCCTTTCTATAAGTTTTATAGTATCTTTCCCTTAGTATTATTAACCTTACTTAACTACTACTTCTTAATAATTTAGCTACTACTATATATTAATATCTCTCTAATCTATCTTACCCCTTCTCTTATCTATAGTTATCTTCTCTTTATTCTATAGATAGGTTTTTTTACTTATATTACTTATTAAGAGTCTTATTTACCTATTAAAGAATCTGGTTTTAGACTTTAATAATACTATTTAATATATTATTTTTTATTCCTTAAAAATAACTTAAATATCTTAAGAATAGATATTAGAAAGCTACTCTAATACCTTCTTACTTATCTTTTAAGATATTTAAACTGCAAATTAGCCTTAAGTATTATTTTTAGGGTTTTAAGACCTAAGAGTTAGAAGGCTAACCTCCTCTATAGCTAGTATTAGAGTTTATAACTATATATTAAGCTTTAATATAATATTTTCTAATTTAAGGAATAAGTCTAGCCCTTAAAAACCTCCTTAATATTACTTCTTATTATAGTAGCTATATAGGTAGTATAAAAGGCTAGAAAAAACTTAGTCTTTATAATATAAATTATAGAATATCTAATTAATTACTTAATTTCTTAATTATAATATTTTAAGTAGCTTAAAGTATTTAATATTAAGAAGCTAGAGTAAATAAGATAAATAAGGTAGTATATAAAGTATAATAATATTATTCTCTTTATAATATTTCTTAAAGTTAATAGAATAGTAACTTTTATACTTATTAAAAATTAGAAATAATAGTAATTAGTTAATTAATTTTTTATATACTAGTTAAAGTATTTAAGCTACTTAAAATCTATCTTATTATTAATCTAGCTATTTTAAGTTATTATAATAGCCTAATTACTTAGGAGGTTACTTTTCTAATACCAGCTAGTAAGATAATATTAGCCTGTAATTATAATAAATAGCTAAATTACCTAGCCTTTTATATTAATCCTAAATAATTATAATCTATTTTAATTTCTAAACTAAATTAATTTTAAGTTTCTATACTATTTATACCTATAATAACTATTTACTTATAATAATACTATTATAAAGCTATTTTATTAAAGTTATAAATATTAACTAAATTAATATTATATTTTATAATTATATTCTCTATAAGCTAGAATTAATTATAAATAATAATTAGATTTTTATATTTAGCCCTCTAATAGTTATATTTATAAAAAAAATATATCTTAAGTTCTAGTTATTGCCTAATAAAGTTAGAAGCCTAGTACTTACTAATAGTAATATATTAATTGGTAAGTAGTTAGTTAGCTATTTCTTTAATATTATATAGTTATAGGGAAAACCTTATAAATCCAGGTTAAGAATAAACTAAATAATAATCTACTCTTCTAGATTGGATAGCTTATATAATTTAAGATTTAATTATATTGGAATTAAATCTCCTTTTGCTAGCGCTATAGTATTATACAGCTAACTTTATAGATTTTTAGTATATTAAAGCTTTAATTTTAAGTTATTTTAAAGGGCTAAAGTATAAGAAGAATTCTACTCTTAATATAAGAGTTAGATATATTTTATAGTTAAGAATTAATTAATTAAATGGAGATAATATAATGGAGGGATTTTTATTATAAAGCTTATTTATTACACAAGCTTATTATATATATTATATTAAATATACTAAGAAGAATATATCTTATTTTTACTAAGTTAAGTTTATAAGGCTAAATTATTTAATTAGTAAAAAAATTAAAAGTAAAAAAAGAAAGAAAAAAAAGATAGAAATTATTAAATAGTTAAATTACTTAAAGTTTTTTTACCCCTAATTAAATACTATTAATATCCTATTATTATACTATTGAAATTTATAAATATAAAAAAGAGGCTTATAACTTTTTAAATAAAAGAGGCTAGCTTAGCTAGTTTAATAAAAAGCTATACTATTAATAAAAATAGTTACTAGAATTATAGGAATTATACTTATTAAAAATCTTTAAAAGAAAAGAGAGGAAATTCTATAGATATTAAGTAATCTCTTAAGTAATTTAAATATTTCCTAGCTTATTAACTTTAGCTAGATTTAAACCTATAATAAGTTCTATTAATACTATATATTTAATAGATTTTTTATCCTAATTTATAACTTATAATTATATATTAAGCTAAAAAAATATAAAATATTTAATTATATACTATACTATAATTCTTAAGAAATTCTAGGGGTTTATAGACTTCTTATATTTATAGAGCTTAAATAAAATATCTAATAGCTAAGATAGTTAGCTTATATTAGAAGATCTATAGAGGAAGAAGCTTAGGTATATACCTTTAGGGGGGAGGTAGCAATAAATCGGGGTAATTGGGCTTTTATAAAAGAGGCTGAGGAGTATCCTGATGATCGATACCGAGGCTGTTAGGATAGACGACGGAAGAGGATGGTAGGACTGGGAGTACTGCTGTAAACTCCATCTTAGGGGCAAGTGTTTGACGGTATAATTGTGAAAGCGGTAGCGGCTTGAGTAGCCACGTAGGTGACGCGACAGCCTCGATAGCGTATGCAGCTGCAAGAGGGTTTGTATCGGTCGCCAAGAATGTTATGTGAGGTACTGGGGGAGTGGTATTACTGGTATCTTCTTGTTTATAGTGCGATGGTTCCTTTAATATGAGGTTGCTGCCTGAGTACTACATAATCTCTTGATTAAATAAGCTTATTTAGACTAGAATTAAATTAGAGGGTAATATTAGATATTTAAAAAATAAATAATAAAAAAAATAAAAAATAAAAATATATTAAAGAAGAAAGTCTAATTAAAACT
The DNA here is from genome assembly GCF_021365365.1 of Ilyonectria robusta. Classification (NCBI taxonomy): domain Eukaryota; kingdom Fungi; phylum Ascomycota; class Sordariomycetes; order Hypocreales; family Nectriaceae; genus Ilyonectria; species Ilyonectria robusta. The sequence continues at coordinate 3,213 of NW_025764559.1, forward strand.
AGATATAATTATATTTCTAATAGTTGGGAGTATATTATTAATATTATTAATAAAATAGATAGTAGAGTAGTGCAAATAATCTTATATATATTTAATCTATTATTTTTAAAGCTATATAAACTAGTGCTTCTATATATAGTTTTAAGTATATACTCTCTTTTTCTTAAGTAAAAGTACCTAACAGCCCATAACTTAAGAATACTATAAAATATTTCTTAATATATAGCTCTCCTAGAAAATTAAGCTCTTCTATTTTATAGCCTTTTCTATTTAGATTTCCCCTAATTCTTTAATTTATCCAATCCCTTACTAATATACTTTTTTTTTCTTATCTACTTATAGGATTCAAATAATCTATAATATATAAATATAATATATTATAGATTTCAACCTGGGATATTTATTGGCTAAGATATCTTGCTAATTATAAAGGAAATAAAGAGGCGTTTTTGGAGATGAGGATTAATGGTATCCGGATTAATATCTATTGCGATTTCCCGATGCTCTCTTATCCTATCTTATCTTATCTTATCTTGGACGAGCAGGGGTATCGTGCTTTTTAATAGGGATACAGTTCCATTTAAAAATTTGACAAGGGTACTGTTCGTCCCAGATGTGATCTTATTGGCTGAGCCCACTCGAACACAAGTGAAAACCGAGACCCGAATCTGTCCATGGATCCCTCCAGCCATCATAGATTATATATATATCTACTTGACCGGCTGCAGCCACAACAGCCCCGTCCTAGGGGTGGAGTCTTATGAGCAAGGCAGATTTGAGCGTATGCTAGACAGGGCCTAATGACAGGCAGCTGACCACGTAGCGGCGGAGACACAGCGCCATCGGGCGTTCAGTGATACTTGCGACAGACTAACAAATGCAGGCGAGCAACCTGAAAGCCAAGAAGCCGTCTGTTCAACTCAGCGAGTCACTTCGCGGTGCGAGAGGAGAATTACGACAGGGTAGTGAAGGGACCGGATGAGGAATCATTGGCTGTCGGCCTAGTAAATTTATCTTGCCTCAGTTGTGAGGTGACACGGAAGGTTGCAGCGGTGGGTAGCGCTTACCCCGCACACCATGTCAGCATCAAGTCGTAGTCGGGCATGTGTTATCTATTGATTGGTAGTAATTGGAAGACTCACGAGTTGCTCAGGTATGGCGGCAGCCAAGGCGGATAAAACCGGTAAGATGCGGTATTTTCTCAACCAACATTGCCGAAAATGTATTGACCGACTGCTGCCTGATACTCAAACCTGCAGCCACGCCAAAAACTGACATGCACTTTGCCAGCCGAATTACACATCGCCTTTGTCGAGCTGAGGCGGCTAACTGAAGGTTACAGGGGCATCTCATCAACTATTTACAGTACGTTTGAAGGAGGCCCGAGCGTTGGTCAGTGACCCAATGACCCTCTTTGTGTTGCTCAAGACACATATCCGCAACGTGACATTGGGTCCGGGAGGGACGTCATTCCGTTGCTGCAGCCTGATGGTTCTTCATTGTGGATCCTGATCACAACAGCGCTTCCGCGATGACGTTGTGTAAAACTAATATAGCTTCTGCAGTCTCTATTAATAAAAAAAAAAGAAGTTGATATTTACAAGCAACGGCCTCGACAACCCAGTGTCCTAGTATTACGCAGAACCAGAACCAGGCGATAATTGGGCCGATAGAGTGGTAAATGGTGTGGGAGACTCTGCGGGTGCAATTGGGCGAGCGACGCTGTGACGAAATGCAGAAGTTCCGGGTTTGCCCGCGAATGGTCGCCGATCACAGTTACACGACATCTGCAGCCCCCATCACGGAGAACGGAGGGGGAATGACTCACCCGGCTGGACTTGACGTTTTTGAACTACGCTCTAGGATGTCGTGGTCAAGCGTTTTGCCGTCGCTCGTGCTTTAAAATGCCTCAGGCACAAAACTACCTTCGTACTAGGTACATCCCTGGGGTATGTACGATCTCTGTCTCAATAGATGGTAAGGTGACGATTGAACCATCACCACGAAAGAGGACCTCAGACCACAGGAGCCATGATGAGCGAATACCTGGATGAGGACGATAAAATCGAATACTGGAAAAGTCAGCTCAACTCCGTCATCCATGAAATCACAAAGGACAACGCTGGGAAGGCCGACTTGAAGAGCAAAGCGTTGCGGGACAAGTACAGCGAGCTGATCAAACCCCTCATCTCGCCCGGCCTCAGACAGAACTTCGTCGTGGAAATCATAGGCAACGATTTCGTTCCCGTACCGAGCCGTGAGTTTCTCCTGAAAACTGCTGTTCCGGGGAACTGGCACTTGCTGGGACCAACCAAGCCCGGCGCCGATACCGAGAAGGGCACAGCGCTTCACAAAGCTATCGACTGTGACAAGCGGAAAAGGGACCAAACTTGGCTTCCAGCTTCGGCCTTCACGTCCCTCCTCTGCGATCTGATGAAATCCGGCCTCCAGACCAAGACTTTGGATCAAGACACGGCTGCCACAATCCTCTCCGGGCGCCGCGGCCTCAACGGCCCAACATGTCTTCACCTCGCGCTGATGGAGGACATGACTGATGCCGCCACCCAACTCATTGGACTCGCCGATGAGAGCGTCCTAAAGCTTCAGAGGGAAAACGGAAACACGCCCCTACACGACGCCGTCGAGTTCCAACTCAAAACCCGTCGGAAATTCTTGGTCCAGGCCCCACGTTGCAGCACTCCCGCTCTCCGAGCTCCCATTGCGGATTTTTCTCTTGACGCCGTCCGCGAGGAAAACGCGTCCAACTGTTGCAAGCGGTGTCTCGATATCGACGAGCAGTACCAAGGTCACAAGGCGAAGCGCGCTGCCGTTCTCCACTCCCTCTTGGCTAAGGGGCCTGTTGCCTTGGCCACGCCCAACAAGGCCGGGATGCCACCGTACCTGTATCATATCCGCGGCAGGGAGGCTTTCAGGAAGAAAAGCCCAAACGCCAACGAGCAGATGGAGCAGCAACGGTGCAAGATGGCCGAAAAGAAACTGGTAGCAAACTCTAGTACGGGGAACCTGATATTCCCGGAGTCGGTCAGATTGCCAAGTCCTGTCCCTGGTCAACACCTGCCGCAAGCTGCCAATGTCAGGGCAGCGAGAGCGCCCTCTGCAGCCACCACCGCTCCCACAAAGTGCCCGTCAAAATCGGACCCAGATTGCTTCTACCTCTCTGCCGAGGTGGAAACGTTGTTATGGGACGCATCTTTTCGTCTGGATGGCTACGAATTGGCCCGCCAATGCCTTTTCCTGGCGACCGTTGCGAAAAACAAGGAAGGCGCGAATCCTAGCAGTAAGTGTATGGCTCGCCTTTACCTACATACCTACCTAGGTGCAACCTGATGTGGTGAAACGCACACTGACCTTGCTTCTGTACCCACCTAGCGGATCTCAACGATAACGGCGGCCGAGACGAGGAAGAGGAAGAGGAGCAGCACCAAGAATTCAAGCCAAACCGAAGCGTTACACTCAATACGCGAAGTCAGTATGCCCGCTTCAAATTCCTCCCTACGCTAGCCTACGTCCATTTACGTGTGACGCCCGATCCAACGCTCGAAGAGGAGCGGATACCCAAAACCGCCGAGCAGCAGGTCAAGTGGCAAGCCAAAGCATCGGAAGCTCTAGAGGAGCTGTTTAAGTGGCTGAAGGAGCGGAAGAAGGTCAAGCGGGTTTTGAAGCTTGTCGTAGAGGACAACACGTCGTTCCCGTGCGGCGAAGCCACCATCCAAGCATGCCTCCACGCACTCGAGGACATTCGTTACCTGGATTGGAGACGGCCTAATATTTCAGTTCAGCCGCTGCAAGAGGCCAAGATGGTGGTCGAACTATGGTTATATTCGACCGGTATCAATGCCGTTCTGTCGGGCTGGGCAGATAAAGGGGGCCTTCAGACACTTGACATGGTAGGTCCATTGCCAGACCGAGGCCAAACCACTACTTTAGTTCTAGAAACGCTGACTTGAAACCTTTCCCCTTTTTTTCGCAGCTACGAGTTATCAATATTGACGCAAAACAGGTAAGTACCATTCTAAGCTCTACCCACCAGTACTGAATACTTCACTTACTTCTCTTCCGCAATTATTTAGGGCCTTGAGACTAAGGAGACCAATCAAAGCAATGTATCCAACTTCAAGACAAAGCTGTCTAAGTGGTATAAGGACTCAAGAACTCCGCCCAAGGTGAATTCGAGTTTCGAATCGGCCAACAACCCGCTGAGAAGTAGCACCCAAGGGGGCGGCAGCGACGGGGACAATGCAAAGCCGTAGGTTTCTTGCCACTATTCGATCCCTAACTAGCTATGACTACCCCAGTACTTATAGAGGGGAATTGATATGCAGTCGCTAACCAAGCACGCCTTTCCCCATTACAGACTCAACAAGTGGCTCGATGATGTGAAGAGTCTAACCGCCAAACTCGGGGCCGAGATCGAACTGACGGCCGCCGCCGGGAGTGGAGAGTCCGACTCGGACGCCGATGACGAGAATAACGGCGTCAAAGACGATAAGGACTACGTTCGCGTGGCACTGATTGACGACGGCTTGGACCCCGAGTGGGAGGGTCTCGGCAAGTTTCTATCGGGGAGCGGATGGACACATGTTCCAGCATCATCAGCTAACTCTCCTGGCTACCAACCGCCGCGGCAGGATCGCTGGTCGACACCAGGGCGTCATCAGCACGGCAATCGCATGGCCCAGCTCATCACCACCGTGTGCCCCTTTGTACGTCTCTTCGTGGCCAAGATCGACTCTGGAGAGTGGGAGGACAAGCAGCCTCATCCCACGTTTGATGTGGACCACGCCATTGAGGTAAGATGGTTCATTGCCTAATTAACTAGAAGAAATACAAGCTGGCTGCGATTGAGTCACCTTGCTAACTTCCAGCTGTTCCAAGGCTATCCACCAGGCGATCAGAGCAAAAGTCGAAATCATCTCGATGAGTTGGAGCGTCCTGCTCTCCGACGCCGACGAAAGAAGGCGGAAGCTCAGGAATGCCATCGAGGAAGCGAGCAAACTTGGCATCCTCGTCTACTGCGCCGCGCGGGAGGACAAGGACAGCACGCCGGGAGGGGAGATGAAGGCCTGGCCCAGCTCCTGCGACGAGACCTTCAGCATCGGGGCGGCGCACATCTATCAGGGGAAGAAGGACTGGGTGGGCCGCGACGCGCAGTTTCACTTCCCCTCGGAGAACGTGCTGGACAGCCATGACCTGGTCAATGGCGGAACCTCTGCGGCGACTGCCCTTGCAGCTGGGCTGGCCTCGTTGCTCCTCTTTTGCCTAAAGCGGAACCAGCGTGATCGGGAGCGCGACGATCAGGATAAGAAACAACACCAGGAGACAACGGCACTAACAATGCAGGGCTCTGTTGGGCAGCAGCAGATTCGGCAACAACAACAACAGACCGAGAGGCGCTCGTCAAAGTTATTTCACGCCGGGGAAGACTCTCGCGGCATGATAGAGAAGGTCTTTCAGAACCTGAGCGAAGATATCGGGGATGGTCGAATGTACGTCGACGTCGGGTCTCTGGCGCGAATCACCCCGGCCTCGTACGCGGCTATTGCTACGAAGTACTGCGAGCCGCATATCAAGCCCCTAGCGAGGAAGAAGACATCACGGAAGTAACGAAAGACAAGGACAAGGCGTAATTAACTACTGAATAATCACACATGGTGACTTTATAAGCACTCGGAGGGGTTAATTGGGTTTCCCTCAACTTATGTTAAGACAAAACAAGGACATGAAAGGGGATGGAAGAGGGAGAATGTCGGGTGAATCCAACTCCGCTCACCAAGGTAAGGTACATTACCTACCAGGGCATTCCGTGTCATTACCCCCTCCCTCAGCTCCGAAATTCCAATACGTGCGACATCTCATCGCCCATCAAGTCGAAGGCTCCTGATGGCTAGACGCCTCAGCAGCAGCTTTCTTCGCGGCGAGTTCCTCCAGGGATGCGCTCCCCCAGTCCTTGATCAGCACGTCCTGTAGGTTTACCGTCTCAAGGTTCATCCAATCCCGCGTCGTTTTGCGTGCAGCCACGTCATCCTCGCCCTCCTCTCCGTCGCTGGACCCCGGCAGGATAGTGGGGTCAAACGTGCCCGCACTGCCGCGGGGTATCACCTTTCTCAATATGCGCATGAGCTTTGCCGTGACGGAGTCGTTGGCCCGGATGTCGAGAAAGACGTCAAACGTGCCGTCGTCGGACCTCTTGCGACGGAGGAGCACTGCCGTGCGTACCTGGTATTGCACGCCGCTGCGGAGCGCTTGGTTCTCAACCAACTCCCACTTCATGGCGTTCAGGGGCCGCGAGCTCTTGTCGAAGAGGGCGGGTGAGGAAGCGATGTAGCGGTAGTAGACACGCTCCACAGCGAGCGTCGAACCGCTGCTGCGCTTCGTGCCCAGGCCGACGTACGGGTCGTACCCTCCCTTGAGTTCGTTCTCGGTGTTCTTCTCCTCAGTGATCTGGCCCGCGGCGAAGTTGCTCGGCAACACCGGCTGCTCGGGAGCCCACTTGGTGGGCACGGGATCCCAGTCGGAGAGGTTCCCGCCGAGGGGCACACCGTCTCGCGCGCCCGTGGCTCGGAAGCCGGCCACTATCTCAACGTTCTCGAGCCGCGTCTTGTTGGTCCCCGTGACCAGGATGAACTCAAAAGCAACCAAGGTTCGCGGTCGCTTCTTGTCGCCGCCGTGGTAGCCGTGGACGACTTCGAGCAGACGGACCTTGGCGCCAGATTGCGTTGCTTCCCAGCCGCTGAGGTACTCGGGATGGGGCTTGGTAATGGGCTTTGGCGGAAAGTGGAACTGGGCGTCTTCTTCGTTGACGTACTCGAACGGCTGGGAAATGTCCCATTGGTCATCGCCCGTTGTCGACATGTTGACAAAGGTAGGTGCACTACCTGCCGACTATGGACGTCTACCAAGTTAAGAGAGAGTGGACAGCAATTCTTGTCTCTGATGACTGCTGAAGAGTCGGATCAAATCCTGCGAAGTGTAATTGCTGGATAGCACGTATGACCAATTGATGACCTCGAACATGTGTGTATTCTGTATTGTTCTCTGTAGCTCCCCTGTTTTCCTTGCTTCTTAATATAGGCTCGCTAGCTGGAGGCTCGGCGAGCTTCCTCCGACAACCCCCGGTCTCACACGTGACTCCCTGGAGCCCTGGTGTTCCAACATGCCTCTAATTCAACAGTAATAGATGTAAGTATTAGGTTTCTAAGCTAGCTAATTAGCTCTATCTGTTACTATTTATAGAATAGGCCTAGTAATATAATTTATTAACTGATAAGGAACTAGAGAATACTTTAATAAGAAGTAAAATAAGAAAATCCTATAATGTACATGATAAGCGAGCGCCGCAGACAAGTGAGCGCCGTACTAGAATTTACACCTTATATCACGGGGCGGGACTTGGGGTCGACTAAGAATCGTTGTTATGCCGTAAAGAGGCAAGAAGCTATAGATGACGCGGAGCTACTATATATAGTAGGTGACCCACAGCATGTAGTTATATGATATTCCAATTTCTAGTACTTTATACTAGTCGACTAGGACTGAGGCTAGTACTGTGACACCTTAAATCGCGATTTTAGAAAAGCTATTAAAAGTTTAAACTAAGCCTAAAATAGCTAATATTTTAAAAATAAGCTAGTTAAGTTAAAATCTATTTAAGAAATAATCCCTAAAAATCTTAAGTAGCTAGAATCTAGGTAGATATGAAAAGTGGGTACCTTCTAGATTTACTTTTTATATCTACCTAGGTTTCTATGGGTTAGAATTTACAGGAATTATTTTCTATATAGATTGTATCTTAATTAGCCTATTTTAAAATGTATAGCTATTTTAGGTTTAGTTTAAACTTTTAATAGCTTTTTTAAAATTGCAATTTAAGGTGTAAATCTTAATATAGCACTTGCTTATCTGTAATATAGATGTTACCTATGTGTTGCATCCAACTATACGTCGCATTTTTCCCTCTTCCACCTAACTTTCCACTTCATCACTTAAATCTCTACCACTAAGTATATTACAATCAAATATAGAGGCAAAAACCCTCCTTATCCTTCAAGCCCTTTAAAATAACCCAAAACTCAATATCCAACACGCTGCTAGTATCTATAAGGTTAATAAACATAGGCTACATCGCCGGCAGAAGGGTATTTAATCTCGACGCGACTGGATCAACCCATTGCATCGACTATCTAATCTAGAGGAACAGATTATTATTCAATTTATCCTCGACTTAGATTTATGAGGATTTCCCCTGCGACTATATAGTATTGAAAAAATAGCTAACTAACTGCTTGCTAACTGCAATGCGTTACTAGTCGGCAAGTACTGGGCTTCTAACTTTGTCAGGCAATAACTAGAGCTTAAGATATATTTTTTTTGAAAATATAACTATTAGAGGGCTAAATATAAAAATCTAATTATTATTTGTAATTAGTTCTAGCTTATAGAGAATATAATTATAAAATATAATATTAACTTAATTAATATCTATAATTTTAATAAGATTGGTTTTATAATAGATATAATTATAAGTAGAATAATTATTATAGGTATAGAAAGATATAGAAACCTGAAATTAATATAGCCTAGAAACTGAAAATAGATTATAGTTATTTAAGCTATTAATATAGAAGAGTAAGCAATCTAGCTTTTTATTATAATTATAGGCTAATATTATCTTATTAATTAATATTAAGAAAGTAACCTTCTAGGTAATTAGGCTATTATAATAACTTAAAATAGCTAGACTAATAATAAGATAGATCTTAAGTAGCTTAAATATTTTAATTAGTATATAAAAAATTAATTAATTAGTTACTATTATCTTTTAATTCTTAATAAATATAAAAGTTATTATTCTATTAACTTTAAGAAATATTATAAAAAGAATTATATTATTATATTTTATATACTATCTTATTTATCTTACCTACTTTAGCCGCTTAATATTAGGTATTTTAGGCTACTTAAAATAGCCTATAGTTAAGTAATTAAGTAATTAATTAGATACTCTATAACTTATATTTTAAAGATTGAATTCTTCTTAGTATTCTATATTATTTATAAAGCCTCTATAATAAGAAGTAATATTAAGAGAGGTTTTTAAGGGGCTAGACTTATTCCCTTAAATCTAGAAAATATTATATTAAAGCTTAATATATAGCTATAGACTCCAATATTAGTTAGGGAGGAGGTTAGCCTCCCTAACTTTTAAGTTTCAAAGACTCTAAAGATTATACTTAAAGCTAGCTTTTAGTCTAAATACCTTAAAAGATAAGTTAGAAGATATTAAAATAGCTCTTTAATATTAATTCTTAAGATACTTAAGTTATTTACTAAGGGAATAAAAATAATAATATATTAGATAGTATTATTAAAATTTAAAAACCAGATCCTTTAATAGGTAAATAAGATACTTAGTAAGTAGTATAGAGCTAAAAGAACCCACCTATATAAAAAAGAGAAGATAACTCTAAATAAAGAAAGGAATAAGATAGATTAGAGAGATATTAATATATAGATAGCAGCTAAATCATCAAGAAGTAGTAGTTAAGGGAGGTTGGCGATACTAAGGGAAAGGCACTATAAAACTTATAAAAAGGCCGGCTATAATATAAGAACCTATTAGGCTATAATTAAGACTTTTGGAGAAGAGTATAGCAATTAGTTTTAATTAATTTGATATTTTGTTGTAGTTTTATTAAGGTTTTAATTTTAAAGATAAGGAAAAATACAATGTATAGTTAGATGCAATATATAGGTAATATCTATATTAGCGCTTACTTATTATATAGGTATATTATATAAATAAAAAACTCTAAATCTTTCTACTTAATAAAATAATTTTAACAAGTTATGTTAAATATTAGGGTGAAAAAATTATATATTCTGTTTTAGCAGCTAAAAGGGATAGAAATAACACCTAACTTATTAACTTACCTAAGGGGAGATATATAGAGGATTATTACATAGACATCTTAGCTGGTCAGCCCGAAGCTACACTAGATTACGCATATAAAGTCGGGTTAATCTAAGTTTTATATCTCCTAATAGGAAAGTATCTAATAAGATAGAATATCGAGTTAATTATAGAAAAGTTCGCTAGTAAGGTATTAATAGAGCCTGCAGCAGCTTGATATCTGAGGGAGGTTAAAGATAGAGTATTACAGTACTAGCCTCAGTTCTAGTTAACTAGTATAGAGTGCTAGAAATTGGGATATTACGTAACTACGTAATATAGATTACCTAATATACATAGTAGCTCTGCGTTACTCATAGCTTCTTGCCTCTTTACGGCACAATAACGATTCTTAGTTGACTCTAAGTTCCGCCCTGTAATATAGAGGCAGGACAAGGATTGTAGTAACAGTCAAAATAAACTCAAATAAATCTCTCAAAATAAAAGGCAATTAATTAACAGACTCCCTAGTAGTTGTTACGGGCCAGGGCCCATATTCTTACGGCTGTGCTGCAAGATATACTTGGCTTATGCGCGCTAGGATGGGAAATTATTTCACAGCTTAGGGGTACTTAGGAATTTCTTTCTTTCTTCTTCATCTTTGATGTAAATAGCATCCTGGACTAGATAGCTGGAATACAGTTACTAGAGGCCGTTTATAGCAGTCTCGAGCCCTTCTAGCCTCTCTGACTTCTTGAAAAGAATCTCTGATGAAAGAAAAAAAAAACATCCCTCCTCCCCCGTAACAGTCCTGACCTTTCTTTATAACCTCATCCAGACCACCCTGGAGATATCCCCGCTGGCGACTAGCTAGCCTAAGCATCCCTAACTGCCTGTTACACTGTATCTTAAGGTTTCAGGGCAAGCTTTATATACCCTTTCTCTTCTATATAGAATCAGCTAAAAGCTGATTACTAAGCTATGTAGCAATAGGTGGCAATAGGTGGTAACTTTCGCCTCTGACGTATCTGACAAGTTATTATAACTTAATTAAAATATCTTCTAATTTCTATTGCAACTACTTAAATTAATTTTTATAAAATATTATCTAATTAAGTAAGGCTATTAAGCTTCTTAGTTATATAAAGTTAAGCTATTTAGAAGTTACTATTTTTAATTGAGCTACTTACTAGGCTGCTAGGGTCCGGGCTAGGCTCTTTTAGGCCTAGATAATTAAGGTTACTTTGTAATAAGGGGGTTCTCTTTTTTAGGGTGGCCTGCCAGGCCTACCTTTACAGTTAACTACTCTGCTACGGGGAGATCAAATCCTGTAGGTCTTGTATTTGGCTTCCTTCTGGTTGACGAAGGCGTAATTGTGGCCGCCAATAGTGCCCTAAAAAGCCATGTTATGCATTAGTGTGCTCGAAGTGCATTCCTCTAAAAAATGCCTGATTTCTTTGCCATTCTTGCGCCATCCCCGGGTTTACACGTGTACCCTATCCGATTCGACTCATTTGGATTGTGGCTGCAGCACATTTTCAGTCCGATCCCGGCAGTTCCGCGAGCAAATAACCGGCTGCCGCCGCATTTTTTCACGATGGAATCGGCACTTCACCCCCCGTCTTCGTGTCTCCTTCAATATCTTCGCAAGGAAGCGCTGTAGAATAAGGAATGTGAGCACGCCACTATGACCAATAGTATGGTGTCTAACATTCTAGTATGCTTGCTTCTGCGATATGGCTACGTGCTGTGCGTCGCTCTTCTAACCCATGCTTCATTCTGTGTTTGTCGCACTTGGGGGCAACCGAGCTGCAAGCGCGTCACATATAATCCGCCTAAGGCGCATAAACGGATGTGATTGAACGATATCTTGAGTTATCTTTCCAGCACATCCTAAGTCTATTTTTGTCCTCCATATAGATAATTCTAACATCCTACCCCTTGTCCCCCACTAAGCTACCTCAGCTTGACCGAGGCAGCGTGCAGTTCGGATGGCAAAGTGCATGACTGTTTTGGTGATGCTGCAGGTTTGGGCATCAGGCAGCAATGGGCCGATGCATTTCCGGCACGTTAGCCGAGAAAACACCGCATCCTGCCGGTTTTATCCGCCTTGGCTGCTGCCGGTAGACAAGCAACTCATGGGTCTACTTTCGAGGAAGCCCCGTCAGCTCGACATCTATAGGGTGTTGACTAAGGTAATGTATGACTTGGATGATAAAGTACATTGCCGTCTCGGTATTGGTGCAGGCTGCACGTCAGGCAACAATGGCCAAAGACAGGACAGCAAGCTCCTATTATAACCAATACCTGCAATATAAGCAATAACAAAAAATCTCTTTCCCCGCGGAAAGAGATAACGCAGATCATCCAATCAGCTCTCAGGGGTCGGCCCGGTCCAAGCCTATCTAACTAACCCTAAGAAGTCGATTCAAGTCTGACTAGGGTCGCTAAGGGATACAATTTCAATGACCTATTGGTCCACACTACCCCACAATTGAGAAAATAGCCACGGACACTATGCCCAGTCTAGTCGCAATCGTGTGAGGTAAGACAGGAAGCTCGGTGACAGCAAGGTTTTTCCTCTGAGGGCGATAGATAACGCAGATCATCTAGTCAGCTCTAAGTGATCTGCGCGGAGCGGGGTCTGCCCTACTACGATTTGATGGGTCCGCGGGGCAAGCGACACACTTTCAGCTACCCACTACTGCAACCTTCCGTGTCACCTTACGACTGAGGCAAGATACTACAGCCAATGATTCCCCGTCCGGTCCCCTCTCTACCCTGCTACAATTCCCCTCTCGCCCCGCTAAGTGACTCACCGAGCTGGATAAACGCCTTCTTGGCTTTCGGGTTGCTCGCCTGTATTTGTCAGTCTGTTATAAGGACGACTCTAGATGAGATGAGGGTATTAATTCCGAATCTGCATTAACTATACTATAATGAATTATGGTGTAGGTTGTGCCATGAGGCATAGCCTGCTTTGGGTTAGTAAACCAGACGGGGGCTTTTAATAACAAAGTCAAGGAACTAGGAACTTGCTCGTCCGGAAGTAAAGCAACAGGAGGTGGAGGCCCGGGCCGGCCCGGGCCGGGCTGGGGTTGATGTGGGGTATGGTGGGCAGGCAAAACTAGATTCCGCGGATTCATTAGCATTAGGTTGTTATGGAGTTGCTCGTTCTGGTCACTCCGTCCAACTACCCCTCTGGCTATTCGAAGCCCTCTAGGCCACAACCACGTAGACTTGGGGGGCCTCAATAAAACGCTGACGGGGATCGGCCGATTTTGAGGCCCCCCAAGTAGGGTCGGGTAACATAATTTCGGGTGGCTTGGCCGCTGTGTGTCGTCATTTCAAGACCTGCACCAAGGAACTCGATCTGCAAGCTGACAAGCATCTACAGCTGGTTCTGGGTCTTGTCTGCCCATGCCACCGCCTTCACCGGACCACTAACTCTTGCTCGGCCGGGATATCTTCGTCACGGACATACATCTCGTCTGGATAACGGGCCGGACGTTAGGATATTGTAGGGCTGTTTTTACAGTAGCAGGTGTGGGTTAGGGTCAGGTTTATATGGAGGAAACAGTTAGTACGATTGACCCTGATGGGGTGATCTACATTATCTTCTCTCCGGGGGAAAGAGAAAACGGCGTCGATCTATTGCCGATTTTGGTTTTGATGGAGACCCTCGATATCGAAGACACCAAAAACGGCTTGTTTGACCGGCTGCAGCCACCAAAACCCCGGCGTAGGGGTCGAGTCTTGCAAGCAGGGCAGATATGAGCACACGTCGTGACGTCAGACCTGGTTGCAGGCAAGCTGATCATGTCGTGGTGGGGGCACATGGGTATCAGACCTTTGGTGGCGCTTTGTATCAACAGACAAATGTCGAAGCCGATTATTCGGCTTGACAGGTCACTTTCCGGTGTGAGAGGGGTGAGACGCAAAGGCCTTGTAACAGTGAGGGGAAACTGACGACTCAGTAGAAAATGCGACCGGATGGGGAGGCAATGGGCATAGTATCTTGTCTCAGTTGTACAGTGACACGCAGCAGTGGGTAACTGACGGTGGGTAGCTGAAAGTGCGTCGCTTGCCCCATACACGCTTGTCAGCACCCAAGTCGCAGGTAGGGCAGATCGGCCCGCCCCGCGAAGATCGCTTAGAACTAGATGATCTGCGTTATCTATTCGCTCTTAAAGCAGAAAACTTGTTGCATTGCAGGTGTTAGTTGTAACCGAGCTTCTTGTCTTGCCTCACACAATACGAGGACCCATAAGTTGCTTGTCTACCGGCTGCAGCCAACACGGATAAACCGGCAAGATGCAGTATTTTCTCAACCAACGTAGCCGCAAATACATTAACCCATTGCTGCCTAATACTCAAACCTGCAGCAACACCAAAATAGCCATATACTTTGCCGTCCGAACTGCACGTTGCCTTGGTCGAGCTGAGGCGGCTTGCTGGAAGGTTGCAGAGGCACGTAGTCAATTATGGTACGTTTGAGGGAGGCCCGAGCGGTGGTTAGTGATCAAACGACCCTCTTTATGTTGTTCACGACGTGCATCCTAACGGGACATTGGGTCCGCAAAGAAGACCGCCCACCTATTGCGTTGGCGGTGATGGAAATTCGGTCTTCAGCCCCATGCAAAAATCCCCACGGATTAGCTTGTCTGACAGGCCACAACCAAGAAGTTTGGGTTGAAGAATTTACATGATTAACCAGCTGACCCCAGCCACCGAGCTATCATCGTATTGGCAGGCCAGATCACCCAAAGCTGGTAGGCTTGCTTTATGTAGCTAGTAATACCTCAAAATGCATGCAGCTGATTATTTACTAAAGGGTCTACGGGAGTATCAGGTATCCGATGATTATTTCGAGAAACTTACAATTAATAGCTAAGCAAACCCGATGCCTTGGAAATATGCGTCTAGCTTGGCAACTCGCTTCCTCGCGTAGGAGAGATAAAGATGTGATTGCCGAGAAGAAGATGCATGTCAGTTTCAGTTAGGTAGATTCTTGCTGGAGGCCTGCCACCTCAGCAGCATTGCGGGATCACGGCATGTCAGGTGTCAGATGAGGCGAGCAGTGGGTCGTCGACAGCATGCATAGCACACTTCGGCAGCGGCTCACTAGATACTATTGCTACGACCGGCCCGTCCCGCGACGGTCGCGTAAAGCCGATTGGATTACCTTTGTTGTCTCTATTCTCGCGAAAAGAGAAAATATGCCATGTGTTGTCCCCAATTGGTTCACCGGATGCAGCCAGGACGGCTGAAGTCAAGGAATTGCGGCATTTTCTCAATCAATATCCCCGGAAAGGCCTTGGACCGCTGCTGCCTGATTTACAACCTGCAGCGACACCAAATCAGCTGTACACTTTGCCGTCCGAACCCTATGTTGCCTTAGTTGAGCTGAGGTGATCGAATGTGCTTAATCGGCTGCATTGAGTCTGAAAGAGGCCCAAGCGGATCAAATGATCAAACGACCAAATGATCATCTCGGCATTGTTCAAGTCGTGCTTCTTGCGAGCAAAGGATACTAGGTCCGGCAGGGGAGACGGTTCCGTCGGTATTGCAACCTGACAGGGCTTGGTCTTTGTGGGTCACTGTTGCGGATCACTGTCCGAGGTACGGGGTAATAAGGAAGCCAGACTGCAAGTTGGGGCACCGACCACAGCAGCGTGTTCGCGATTACTTATAAATTTTTTTATTAATATTATTAATATTATTAATTAGTTATATTAATTATATTTATTTTATGTTTTTATATTTTTAAAATAATAGTTTAATTATAGTATTATTTTTTATTTTAATTAAATTTTAAATTATAAAATTATAATAAATAAATTAAAAATAGTTATATTTATAATTTAATTATTATTTTAAAAATATAAAAATATGAAAATAAATTTAGTAAAAAATAATATTAGCTTTATAAGTTATATAAAAGATATTAAAATATAAAATAAAGTTTTAAAGTTTAAACCTTAGATGATAAGTAAAAGTTCAGGTTCAGATTTAGATTTAGTGAAAAATTTCACGCCGTCTGACAGTATAATAGCTCCGTACCTCTCCAAGACTTTTCCATTAGACACCCGCTGCTGCCAACCTAGCCTCTGCGCCCCCAAGTCGTTTCCCCGCGCCAGGCTTCGCAATCCAACGCCGAGGATATGGACTTCGGAACGCCTCCGCCCATGTGGCAGGAGCCACCGGTGTTCTGTCTCCCAGGTGTTCCTTCCCCACAGACTTCTTGGTCTCTGAAAGCCCAGTAGGTTTTGGTCTATTAGCATCACTTTGGCTCCACTGGCCCATCGTCTTTTAAACTCTTGTGGGCAGCGGGCGTTAACACGTGATCAAACGACAGCGCGGTCCTGATCCACGGCATTGATGGAACCACGTACCCAGACTTGGGACACTCCGTTTTACTGCCGGCGTTCGTGGGCGAGTCCGAGACACTGCGTTTTAGTTACTCGCCCTCTGAGGTAGCGGGCGCATCTGCAACGGAAGAGACGATCTCGCTCGTTGCCACTAATCTTCTCGAGCTTCTCAGAACCCGAGTTGCCCCAGCCACCACCTTGGCGGGAAAGGACGTAGATGACTCCTCCCTTTCCATTATGTTTTTTGCCTACGACCTCGGCGGCACAATCGTCAAGGAGGTAACAAATAGCGTCCTACTTCTCTGGCGTCAGAGGGAAATGCGCTAATTGTTTGAAATCGTCCAAGGCCTTGACGAGGGCGTCTCTCGACGAGCAATATCGGCCAGTCCTCGAAGCGAGCAGTTTAGTTGTGTGTAACTTTACCTACCTACCTACCCAACCTACCTTAACTACATCCATGTGGAGTGTGTGTTGAGCGTGTACTGACTGCAGCATCCGATATCTATCCAGGTCTTTTACGGAACGCCCCACTCATCTTGGGCTGGCAACACCCTTCGCATCCTCCATTACTGTTTCAGAGGACTGCTTCAGGAGTGGGTTCCTGACTTCTTCGAGCGCATGACGGCCTACCAGAAGCGGTTAAGCGATACATTTGGGAACCTGGCAGCCGCCGCTAGGTTCCGGGTGTTAAACGTTTGCCAGAAGCAGACGGGATCACCACTTTGTGCTCTGGTAAGTACCTCGAAAGAATCAGTGCGTGACATCGCTGAGCGGGACCCGGGGAGAATAACAAAATGACACTTGCTAACCATGTTTCCCCCCTTCTTTTCCGGGGGGCGTTTTTAGATCACCCATTCATCGTCCGCTTTGTTGGGGATCAGGGGAGAAGTGAGACTCCAGGTGGAGCGCAGTCATTTCCAACTTGCCATTCCCTTGAGTTATGAGGAACGGGAGTATATGCGTGGGAAAATCCTCGACGCTGTCATATGTTAGATTCCCCAAGTCTCATTCTGGACTACCGCCGTCACTTCCGAAGTTGGACGCTGACTGGGCGCTCATGCAAAGGCCACTGCCGCCCATACCGAATCCTGGTGGAGGCGTTGACACTTGGCGCTGGAGGAAAAATAGCCGCCTCACCTTCATTGGGCAAACATCGACAACGACGCGATGAAGGAAAATCCGTCGAAGACAGCAACTGCCGGTTCCTTGCGAATCAAGCCGTCGCGGCGTGGCGAGGTTTGAGTGGGGGGAAACAGCGGGCTCTCCGTATGGTGCTCGGCCACGACATAAACTTTGACGAGTTCTGTGATGCGTTCGCAAGCCAGGTCGCGGAAGACGAAAGTGAACCGATGGAACGTATCCTACTCCGCCTAGGGCCCCGGGGGGAAGTCGGCTTTCATACGACTTATCAGGCCTTTGCATCCCTCTGCCTGCAGTTCCTGGAACAGCGGCCAAGCATCAGCCTTTGGGCCCGCCATCTCTACCCGAACCTAAGAGATGCCTTGCTCGGGGTGGACGAACGGTGGAAGCACAGAGTGCTGGCGCGATGTCTGAGAACACTTTTCCTGGCCCCCAGACGTGGACCAACCCAATGCTTGATTTACCTTGATGCCGGCGCGTCCACATACGGGAACGTCATTGGCGAAATCTTGAGTCTCATGGAGGAATCGGAGATCCAGTTTGATCTCTTGGCCGTCACACCTCCCAAGATCGAGTTGGACTCAACTGCGCTTAGCACGCTACAGGAAGCACCTTGCGTTGACCTCTCCCCCCAAGATGGCAACAGTCCTAGTAGCTCGGTAGAACACAAGCCTGAGGGACAGATTTCGGAATCCACCGCGGATCCTTACGAGGCAACCCAGTCGTCGATTGAGAGGCTGTCCAGGTGCATCGATGCGAGCGTAGCCTGTGTATTGCGTGCTTTGGCTTGGACTGTCTTTGCTCTCCGGCCGCTCTCGGATACCGAGATAAAGGAAGCCATAGCGATAGCTAGTTGTGGAGAGGGAGGAGACTCACCGCCAACACGCCCGCACCCCACGGAAGCGGCGCTGCTTCTCGCCCTGGAGCTTTATTTGCCGGGACAAGCCCGCATCACTGAGCAGCACGTAATCTGGACGGCGCCCGAACTCTCCTCGCATCTGAAAAGCGAATGGAGGAGACATTTCGGCGATGATGGTCTCACCCCCGACCTCTATCTCTCGCAGGCTTGTTTGTCCCTGATAGCCCCTCGCTTTCAGACTGCCAATACGCCTGCAAGTACAGAGGGACAACAACAAGAACAGCAGCTTCCAGGGCTTTCACAATACGCCGTTGAATATTGGATTGAACATCAGATCCGTGCCGGGCAGAGTCCTCATGCAATAACCAAAACGCAGCCCGGCTTCGACTCGATTGCTTGGATTCGGCATCTCTCATCCTCGACTTGGTCTGCTAATGTGGCCGAGGACGTCCGGGTCAAGTTCCAGCCGGATGCCATTCAGAAGGCCTTCGGCATTAACTCGTCCGACGCTTGTTACATAGCTTACCGCATGGCCGTCCTGCCCCTCAGCGTGGAGGATAGCCAAGATTGGATCCTGTTTGAGATCGCGGGCCAATATCTTCCAGAGGATACATTTGCCGGGATGGTCGAGACTCTTACCAAGACAACTTCAACGGAAAGCGGTCAGTCGAGCAGCCTCCTATTGCAGAGAATTCTCGCAGGCGCGGAAAACCATGTATACGAGCACTTGGTGACATCCTGTCGCCTGTCCGCGTTCGTCCTCGAACACTTTGTTGACATCCTCCTTACTGCCACCGCTATTGGGAATGCCACTGCGGTCGCCACGTTGCTCGCTATGGCGCCACAATATGGGTGGGGGCACCAGGGTGAAGAAAGATCTCCCTCGAGAATCGGGACCGCTTTGCAGGTGGCTTGCGAATACGGAGATGGCGAAGTTGCGGAGCGCATACTGGCGGGCCACCACGAGTTGCATCCCCTGGAGCTTGAAACTTCCTATCCCTGGAACGCCCTGCACATCGCCTGTCATCAAGGGCATAGATCTCTTGTTGAAGCCATAGGTCAAGAACACCGCGAGGGCAATATCAAGATCTCAGACGCAATTGCACCACCCTCTCGGCTCGATCTACTCTTAGTCGCATCCGCACGAGGTCTCTACAAGATCACGAAAGCCCTTACCGCTGTGGTCATGAAAACAGCTTCTGGAGATGGTCGAGATAGGACGAACATGTCGGCGGTGCAGATCGCCAGCCAATTCGGATTTTCGAGCACCCTGAGAAGTCTTTTTAACGATCACAACTGCAAGATCTCACCATCGCCGCTTGCCGAAAAGGGCGAGCAGGAGAAGAAGAATTCCGCTGCGGTGTTGGTTTCGCGGAGCGGCGACGACAAAGCCACCATACTTGTGCTCGACAGGTTTATGCGGGAAACCGTCGATGCATTCCACGAGCTATTGCCGAGGAACTCTCTAGGGGAGGCTAGCACTGCCAGAGCGCACGACTTTGATGACGATGATGCTAATAATGATGGTGACTCTGGCCACGGTGCTGCGGAGAATACCGACCCCCTGAACCGGCTGATCGGAAACGCAAACAAAATCATGGGTGAAGCTCTTCTTACCATGGTGGAAACCCGAGGTTTGCAGCTCAAAACCTTTCAGAACCTGCTGGGTTACCTGCGAGACCCATCCAGAAGCACGGATGCGAAGGGCCGCACATCGTTGCTCTTGGCAGCAAGAGCGGGTGCTCTTGACCTTGTGGAGCAACTACATTGTTCCCGGGACCATGTCGAAATGGACGACAAACAGCGAACGGCGATGCATTACGCCTGTTACTACGGGCACTGGGACGTCGTTGAGTTCCTGCTCCAGGCCCAGGGCGTGGAGTACAGCCTCACAGCCCGCGACGCAGCATCGGCGACGCCCGTAACCGCGGCTGCGATGGGAGGCTATTTCCACATCGTCGAGCAGCTGCTTCCACGCCTGTCGCCTGAGGATCTCCGGGCCGAGTTCACGCTAGCCGTGCAGAAAGACCTTCTTGGCGCCATGGACCTCATCCTCAAGTCGGCTGCCAGGATGGATCCTTCGGGCCGGGCCGAATATATCCAGACCAAGGATGAGGACGGTTATACCCCTCTCCAGCTCGCCGCAATGCACAACCAGCCCCGCATTATCCAGTTCTTGCTGCTGCGGCAGCCCGGCCTCGACGACGCGCGGCTTGGCACGACTGCTCTAGGCTTCGCGGCCGGTCTGTCCGGAATCGAGTCGATGAGGCTGCTCCTCGACGCCGGTGCGTCACCCGAAGTCCCCACAAGACGGGGGCGATCCATTCTCTCAGAGGCTATCTACTACGAGCATCCAGACCCGACAAGGTTGCTTCTTGCGTGTGGTGCCTCGATGCAGTTGCCACGCTACTGGAACCATTACAGTAACCTCCTCGAATTCACTCTTTCCATGTCCTCCCCAGCCGTGCTCAAGGTGCTGCTGGAGCACATAGAAGGGCTGCGGAAGAATATTAAGGTCGGCCCCGTTCCTGATTACATGACGCCAACTGAGATCCTGAGACTGGTGGTGCAAGAGGGGAGTCCATACATGTTTGCCGTCGTCAGGCAAGCCTGGCCCCGCGATGTCTTTGATGCTACCATGAGCAGTAAGTCCGGACTTGCCTTTGGAAAGCTCGTCGAGAATGCCGCCGCCATCGGTACGGCCGAGACGCTACAGCAGATTTACGGAGACGTGGGCGGCCATGTCGACGTAAACGATACCAAGGGTGGTCACGGCACCGCCCTGCAAGCCGCGGCCGGGTCTCGTCGAGATGCGCTGGCAAAATTGAACATGCTCATCGCGCTGGGGGCAAAATTGGACACCCGCGTCGAACAGGAAACGGAGGAAGTTGTAGATGGCTCCAGAGGTCCCGCTACTACTACTCGCTCACGACTGCTGGGCTACTGGGGAACCGCTTTGCATGCAGCAGCCCGTTCTGGAAACCAAGACGTGGTAGCGGCCCTTGTGAACCTGCAGGACGACTTGAAGGACCAGCCTGACATGATGGGGCGGCTTCCCCTGCATCTGGCCGCGATGCAGGGGAACTGGGAAGCCGTGCTAGAGCTCTCCTCTCTATCGTCAAAACATACCTCGGAGGACTATCAAGGCCGCAATGCGCTACATATGGCTTGTGGACTAGGTAAAACCGACCTAGTTTTGAAATTGCTCAGCTCCATGTCAAGGGCAGATTCTAGTCAAATCATTGATAAGCCTGACATGGACGGCTGGACCCCGCTCCACTGGGCTTGCCGATCCCGAGATGCTCAGCTAGTCGAAACTCTTCTCGCAAGAAACGCCGCGCCTGACAAGGCCGCCGACAGCCCTAAAGGGTGGCTGCCATACCACATAGCTGTCGAGTACGGCTGGGGAGGGGACATGCCACAGAAGGTCAAAGACGCCTGCAACGACAGCCAAGACGTTGCCGAGGACCTACCCAAGGATCCAAAGGAGTTTTCTTACTCGTCCTGTGACTGCTGCCATTGTGTAAGTTTACCCCTCTGCGCCGCTTTCAACTGAAAGGCATCCCCCAACTGACGAAACAAAAATTTGCATAGAAGATTTACGGGGCCCGGTATAAATGCAAGAGCGGGGCCGCTGCTTGTGACGACTTTGATCTGTGCCAGAAATGCTGGACACATGTCACCCTAATTCACGCTCCAGATCACGAGTTTGAACTTTATGGGTTGTGGTAATTAAGGCAAGGAGCAGCTGGAGGTTTTGCTAATTGCTATTGGCGGGGAAGCTAGGGGAAACATAATTACAGCACAAGTGAAAACGTCCAGAAAATGGGCCTGATGGTTTTGAACCACGGGATGCGAGGATAGGTGCGCCATGTGGCGAAGGCCAGTTCGACGCGTCGCTGTTTAGGACGTCCTGGGGTTGCTTTGTCCACAGCCTGATCGGCGGGCGTGCTTGGAGTGTTGAGAAAGCTCTGGATTACGTCTCCTGTAGTAATCAAGGTCTGCTTTGCCCTTCCCATGGTCGCGTGGCGAGTATGATGGAATGCAGTCCAACACACCAACAAGCCCTCCAAGCAAACGGGAAAGTCCCAACAGTCCGTGAGAACCAAAAACAAATAAAATTATTTAAACAAGCTCAAATCACATACCAGAGCCTTCTAACCCATCCCATTAACTCATTAACCGCTTTTCTTTCATTGTTGTCGCTGTATTTGTATTGCAAGTTGTTGACCTCGTCGTCGACTCTGTGTCTTAAGTCAACTGCCCTAGTAACCGACCAACCCACCTTCCGACTACCCCCACTTACAAAATCAGTAGGCCTACCTTTCAACTTTAAATACAAATAAAACAACAACTAAGTATGCCAATTGGTTAATTTAAAGACTTTTTAAATAAAGAAAAGACTGAAGATTCTAAATATCTAAAAAATAAACTAATAAGACTATAGAAAAAGCTACTTATTCTGAATATTCTGACTTAGAAGGTTCTATCCGGCTTCTTATTGCTCTAATATTTTAAATAGAGATAAAAACCTTATTTGGGTCTCTTTTAACTGCTGCTCTTTTTCTCTTCTTCAATTAGCTTAATTGCTACTTTAGAGCTCTATTTTCCTCCTCTAGCTTTAATACTTTTATCCCTAGAGTATCTAGACTCTTACCCACAGTTCGAAATAGCCATCTTGTAGTTGGGCTATTATAGCTAGGTCGACCTTATAACCGCACCAATAACTGTACATCCCTTAAATGACTAGGGGTTGTAAATAGGTTATTTTCCGACCTCTGATTCAGTCTTGGAGGCGAGGGATTAGCTAATTAGACTGTAATAGTCTAATTGGGGTTATTAATAACAAACCGACTACCCAATACCTTATTTCAGTCTATTAGCTATAATCCTAACCCTTTCTATCCAGCCTTTATATTAGCTTCCGTTAGGGCGGTATTTCTAGCCTCAAAATAGCACTTTAGGAAGGTCTCTTTTCTTATTGGGCTGGTATTAATAAGGGGATTAGCTAGAGTTAATACAGCTTAATATACAGCCTTAATTAGCCTAAAGACTGATATATCAAGAGGCTAAAGAATATAGCTTGTATATAGCAGTAAATAGACTAATTAGATTCGATTAGCTATATAGAGACGTATAAAATCGGGCGTTATATATAATCTGTAGCTATTTTATTATAACTTATATCGAATTAGACTCCGACTATATTATATGCACTAATAGCATACCCACTTATCCCCTTCTATTATAAATAGATTATTCCGATTATTAGATAATCTAAGTAATTTAGGGATATAAGAATTATTAGGATTATTAGATAATTCTTATAATCTATTAACCCACTGTAACTATATAGTTAATTAAGTAGTGTATATTTACTATATATAGCTACTTAGCTATTAATATAACTTAGTTACCTTAATTACCTTAACTTACTATATATTATAATACTTAACTATTACTAGATATAATATTACTCTATAAATAACACTCTAACTATTCTACTAATATAAACCTACAGTTTATCCACTAGCAACCCGCCTTCTATCTATTTTAGACTATATCTATAGCAGACTAGGAGATATAACTGTTATATATTTAATATAAGAAGTTGCTTTTTATTAGGCTTTTCTATTTTTAATTTTAGAATAAAAATCTCTTTTAGCTACTTAAGGCTACTTATATTATTAGTCTAGCCTTTATTAGATAATATAAAGTTCTAATTAATTAGATAGTTTATATTCTCTAGAAATTACTACTATTATAGGTTTTTATCTTTAAAAATAATTAATAAGTTAAGGTACTTTCTAGTTGTAAAAATAGCCTTAAGAATACTAATTTAATAGAGGCTGCCTAGGTATTTCTTAATAGTTAATTATAGCTTTAATTAGCTAAGTATAAGCCTATTAATTCTAATCTCTTAGAAAATCCCAGTTTTATCCTAATTCTAATAGTTATATAGAGGGATATTATAGATACCTAGTTAGTTTAATATATTAAAAAATACGCTAATAATATATAAATTAGCCCTATTTATCCTTTTTAAGTTAATTTTCTTAGCTTTAAGTATTTTTATTTATAGATTACAATATAAAAATCCAGTTATCTAATATTTTCTAAGTAGTTAGTTATTACTAGCTATACTTAAAATAGAAATAACTAACTTCTAGATTTAAATATAAGTTATAGCTATATCTAGCTTATCTTAAAAAATAAGCTAGTTATAAAGCTACCTTTTTTAATATATAAAAAGCTATTACTGCTATTAATAGGCTTTATAATAAGTTTCTATACTGTTAATTTAATTGTATAGAGTTCTATAAGGAAGATTATAATAATTAGCTGCTTTTTATATTAATATACCTTTAGCAACCTCTTAGATAGCTAATTAAAGGTTATTTTCAGTGTAATTAGATATACTTAATAGCTTAAAAAGGTCGAATTGCCTAATAAGGTATTGTAAAAGAAAGAAATATATGTGGTATAAGATGTGTTATAGTTAATATAGATTAAAGTAGGCTAGTTAGAAAGTAGGTTAGTTAGTTACTAGGGCAGTTAACTTATAATTAATTAGAATTTAGTAGTTAAAACTAAACTATATTAGATTTTTACAGTTAAATCTAAACTCCTTTAGGAATAGTAATAGTATAAAACGGCTCTAGATCTTATTTAGCTTTATTTAGCTAAAGGCTGACTTTATATTAATACTTAAGTTTTTTAAATACCTTTTAATATAAAAGGTCTTCTTAAGCTTTGGGATACCTTTTAGTATAAAAAGTCTTTTAAGCTTTAGAATTCTCTACCTAAAAATCAACTGCTTATTCCTATAAACACACCCCTACAAAATTACCCAATTAGTTATCCTCGGTATACCTCTACTTAGCTGGAATTTTATTTCCTAATTAGTAAGCTAGACTGCACCTCCTATTAGTCTGGATTAACCCCATCTAAATACCCCCTAGAGGTGCTAATCTTCCCTCCTTAAAAGATATGTAAAATATATGTAAAATTAGACGTGGGAACTCTAACCTTAGTATATACTAATCTATCCTACTACTCTTCCGCTAAATAGCCTACAAAGTAAAGAGAAAATATAGTAAAAAAATTAGTAAAGTATTATTAAGTATTGTATAATACTTTAGTTAGTTAGAGTTTATATATCTATTGTATTATAAGGTATACATTATATCTATTTTAACTTAGGCTTAAAATTATTAATATAGTATACTTAGGCTATTTACTTGAGGAGTCCTATAAATAACATTATTAAATTCTAATAATACTAAACTCCTTTTAAAAATAGCCTGAGTATACTAAGGTAAAAAACTTAATTTATAATAGTATTATTACTCTTATTCTTATATTTTATGAGATTCTCTCTTATACTCTAATTATATATATATTAATTTTCTATTCTTTTACCTACTTCTATTTATATATAAGAAACCTATTATCTAAATTATATTACTACTAGTATTATATAGATAGATATAATAATAATAATAATTAGGTCTTATTTACTCTTTTCTTATATAATAATTCCAGCCTAGCCTTGCTATTAAATATTTCCTATAGTATTTTATTCCTAACTATATTCTATATCTATATTTTTAATAGTAATATAATACTATTAAGTAATTTATACTGTAATAGCTATATATATAGACTATATAAATTGTACTTTTCTAGCTTAAGTTATTTAGTCTTAGTATTTAGCTTTATTCTAGTTTCTTATAACTTTAATATAATCTTAAGGAGGGTTTTATCTTAGATTTTATAATTAGTATATATAAATATTATAGTGTAGGGAAGTTCTTAGTAGCTTATATTATACCTCTACTAAGGCCTCTTCTTAACTTTCTTCTTCTTTTTAATTAGTATTTATATACTTATTAGAGTAAGTAGAATTATACCTAGTAGTATTTTATTAAATTTGAATTTCTTAGTTAACTTAGATAATAGAATAATACCAGTAGGTAGTTTAAAGTAAAGAATAATATTTAGGGTAAGTTAATAGCCTGAGAATTTTTTACTATTTAATATAACTTCTAATAC
>NW_025764560.1:0-29294 GCF_021365365.1 Ilyonectria robusta
AAATTAATTAAAATTTAATTTTTAAGGTTAAAGATATTTATATATTTATTTAGTTTTTAATAGATAATAAATAATATAAAGATATATTACTTAATTTACAATTAGAAGATACTTATAATAATATTAATTTTAAAGAAATAGAATATTAAACTCTTAAAGCTCTAATAGTAATTTCTAGTTATTACTAATTATAAAGCTCTTAAGTACTTCTTAATAAAATAATACCTTAATAATAAATAGGTATAATAAATAAATAACCTAATATCTTATAACTTTAAAATTACTTACTATTTAGAGTAAGAAAATATTATAGTAAATACTCTATTCTAGAAGTTATTTAAATTAGCTATATAGAAGGTAAGATAAAAAGCTATATAAAATAGAATATTATTAAGTTAGAATCTAGTAGTTAATTTTATTAATTATAAGATTATAACTAGCTTTAGTATTAAATTTAATTTTAAAAAAGAACTAGAGGTAGTATTAATTAAAGCTAAAGCTATTAAATTCTTAATTAGCTTTAAAAAAGAGGCTATTTAAATACTAAAAAGATAGAAGCTACTTAATATTATTCTCTAGGCTAATAAAGCCTCTCTCTAATTACAGCCCTATTAAAAGAATATAAAAAGAAAACTAATAGTTAGATAATAAATAAAGATATAATTTGCTAGAGCTAGTATATTTTTATTCTAAATAATAATATTCTTTAAATACTAGTTATTAAGAAGAATTATTATAAGCTTAATATAGCCTATTTAAAATATAATAAAACTATTAAATTAATTACTAAGAGGTTTTAATAGCTAAACTTATTAGCTAATATTAATTAGTTTTATATAAATTATAAGCTATATAGAAGAGCTTATATTAATAAAAATAAGATTTTTAAATTACTATATTTATTAGAAGTTCTATATTAAATATAGTAATATATTATAATAAACTTTTATTATATATTTAAAAATAGAAATAAATATAACTATATATAGGTAATTATTAATTAGCTTAATAAGATTACTTTTTCTATTTTTTATTACTAAATAGTAATAATAAAGAATATTATATATATATACTACTATTATATCTATTATATTTTTAAGATATTAGAGATAGTAATATTAAATTAAGAATTATAATTTATTGCTATTTTTATAAATAAGCTATATAAACTTATTAGAGTAAAGTAAAAATTAAGTATAGTAAAGTACTCTTAAATAAATAGAAATACTAAGATTTATAACTAATACTTAAATTACTAATTATAATTATTTATTAACTATTATTAAAATAACTAAAGTAAATTACTATTATTAATAGACTATATATAGATAAATCTTTATTATAAGTTACTAAATATAAAATTAATAAGATTATTACTTAGCTACTTACTTTAATTTTAATTTAATTAAAATAAGAGAATTAACCTAAAAAACTATAAAATAAAAGCTAAATACTTATTAAAAAAGAATATTTAATAGTATACTAAGTAAATTATAAATTCTATTAAAGTTACTAAATAGAATTTCTACTAAGTATAGAAATAGTAAATCTACTAAGTTAATAAAAAGTACTAAAAACTGAATTTTATAGTTAGAAATAAAATCTAAGTTAATATATATAAACTTATAAATATAAAACCTAGCTAGATACTAAACTAAAAAAAGAGAGAACTATAAATTATTATAAAATAAGTTAGGTATTTATATTACTTAAATTTACTCTTTTTATAATATATAAACTTAACTTTATATATAAATTAATTATAGTATTATCCTAATAATTTTATACTAAAGTAAAATAAAAACCTACTACTACTAAAAGTTATTAATAACACTAAAAAATATAAAATTTATAAAGTTAAGAAGTTATAGTATAATAAGTATAATAAATAGCTTTAATATAAAATAAACTAAGTTAGATATAACTCCAATAATAAATAGTACCCTACTAAAAACTTTAAGAATATACCAATACAACTAAAGAAGTTCTATAAGAAATATCCAGAAGCATCTAGACTATTAAAGTAATTACAGGCCTGAGTCGACGCAGCTACTATAGATATAGACATACTAGAGCACCCTAATAATAATCAACCGATCAAACTGGAATAGGGGCTTAAGAAAGTATAACAGAAACGGAGAGTCTTTGTTATCTAGGGATCGTAAGGATTTGATAACTTGCACTTACGCGGCCGTTTTGAGCGCGTTGAGGAGGGGGGTGATATGACGGGAACGTCCGGAGTGCTGGACCCAGGGTGGGGCCGATACATAACTAGGGCGCACGGGGCAGGCCGCAGGGACTATCAACGCGTCTACGCGTCTACGCGCCTGCCCGCTTTCTCTCTTTCCTCTCCATCGTAGTATTCTCGCAATACAGTGGCATTACCTCTTGAGTTGATTGTGACGGGAACGTCCGGAGTGCTGGACCCAGGGTGGGGTCGATACGTAACTAGGGCGCACGGGGCAGGCTGCAGGGACTATCAACGCGTCTATGCATCTACGCGCCTGCCCGCTTTCTCTCTTTCCTCTCTATCGTAGTATCCTCGCAATACAGTGGCATTACCTCTTGAGTTGATCTCATCCGGCCCGTGATATTAATCTTATCTGGCCCGTGACATTAATAGCAAATAAAATATATAGAAAATAAAATGTAACTATTTATAAGTAAATAAATAAATCTATAAACTTAAAAATTAATTATATTAAGTTTAATAAGCTAAATACATATACTACTTTTAGAGTATTTTTATACTCAAATTTACCCTATACTAATACTAAAAGTTAGTATGCAATTTTAACTTAAATAGCAAAGCTTTTTTAAATCTTTAATTTATATATCTTTTCTAATTTATATAAATATAGTAGATCTATTTTTAGTATATTTTTCTCTTAATTATATAAGCTTATATATATTAAAGAACGTTGTTAAGAATTTATATATACATCATATAAAAAACCTTAACATTTAGATTTTTTCAACTTTAAAGTAAAAGAAAACCTTAAGTAGCTTATTAAAATATAAAAAAAAGCTTATATTAACTTTAAATAGTTTCATAATAAGCTATATAGATTTTTTAAAATATTATAGCTATTTTCTATAATTAAATAAATAATAGCATTTTGACCGATTTTGGTGGGGAATGTAAATAGCCTCTAGTAACTGTATTCCAGCTATCTAGTCCAGGATGTTATTTACATCAAAGATAAAGAAGAAAGAAAGAAATTCCTAAGTGCCCCTGAGCTGTGGAATGATTTCCCATCCTGGCGCGCACGAGCCAAGTACGTCTTGCGGCACAGCCGCAAGGATATGGGCCCTGGCCCGTGACAGGGAAAGGTGGTCGACTAAGGGGGTGATCGGTTAGTGGGTGGTCTGACTTAAGCCCGAATATAGTTGCCACCGATCTAGACTCCTCAATCTTCGCTAGGCAAGATGCAGCAATAGCAAGCGCAGACGCAGCTATCAAGATCGCCGAGCAAAGCCGCTCAATTCTTAAAGATAAAATCAAGGCCTTTAAGGCGGTGTGCGCTAAGCTAGATGATGCAGCGAAAGAATTCACTTCTGCCCACACACAGCAATTTATGAAGGAAATGAAGGATACCTGTATCTCTCTCTGGTCTAATGCTCTATCTGGGTCTCCCTATCAGGACTCAACAACCTACGCCAGCAAGCTTGCTGCCGGACTCAAGCAGCCAGTCCAGCAGCAGACTCAAAGACCCCGCCGAGCTCGAGAGACCGACGGCTCAAATAGACCCCTACCCCAGCCCCAACAGCCAGCAACCCGCCAAACCGAAGACCTACGCATCTATATACGACTAGATGAATGCTCCCCTGCCTGGACGAAGTCCCCTATGACTATCAGGCTCATGATTGCACAAGCCCTAGACCTCCCTGCCAAGATAGTCCCACAAGCTTGGCTAGTTAAGACTGGCTGGGCTGTCCGCCCTGCTGATCTTATAACCCATGCAAAGATACTGGAAGCTGAGCCCCGATTGACCGCCCTACTTGGAGCCGAGAAGATAGAGATCTCTCAGAAATGGCACACCTATGTAGTGAAAGGCTGCCCTCGGACCATTCAAGACCACCTAGGGCAGCCAATTGAGCTAGAAGCCCTCATCGAAGACGAAGCCAAGATCCAAACAGGTTACGAACCAACCAGCTGGCGCTTATCACAGCACACGCAACCAGAGGACCATCTTATTACAGTCCTGATCTCTTTCCTCAGACCCCTCAGAACCCGATTCACACTCTTTGGCATTAGCCAACCGGCGCAGCTTGTTACCAAGAAGAACCCGCCAACGCAATGCGATAACTGCTGGGGATACCATCCTCGGAGGTACTGTACTCGAACAGCCCGATGCTGGCTCTGCGGACAAGCTGCCCATAGCGACACAACCTGCGACCACGACCAACCGTGTGCCAACTGCCTAGCCCCTCATACGGCAGACGACCCAAAATGCCTTGCTCGACCCAAACGGGAACACGGCCGCCTGGTTAGGATAACTAGGAAGGAATATCAGAAGCTGCGATTGAATAACCAACGCAATCAAGCCCGCCAAGACTCTCAAGCCCGTACAACACCTAGTCCCTCGACGCGCTCTCTTACTATCCCCTTGTCCCCAACGCTAGCTGTTCTAGCTAGAAGGACTGGGGAAGTAATCCCTGCCCTATCGCTCCAGTCACTCAAGAAGAGACGGCTAGAGGGCTCGACAGCTATCCATATCACCTCTTAATGCAACAAGCCCGGCCCGGCCGAGCAGGGAGCCACAGCTCCCCCCTGCGGATCTTCCAAGCCAATGTCGGAAGAGGGGCTGCTGCCCATGACACCGCACTAGCCCTTGCAGATAGCAATGGCTTTGGCCTAGTCCTCCTTCAAGAGCCCTGGACTGCTGTTAAGGAAAGCCGCTGTCTAACAAAAACACACCCAGCCTTTAATACCTATTCACCAGTCACCTCCTGGACTGGCAAGAAGACCCGACCTAGGGTTATATCCTATGTCTCAAAACGCAGCAACTTAGCTACCAATCAACTAGCTATAGCGAGCACCCGAGACATCCTCTGGCTCCAAGTTGAAGGGATAACGATCGTCAATATCTATCGACGGCCGTCTTACGACAGAGCTCTTGATCTTCTTCTAAACTGGACCCCTCCGGCTAGCTCCTTAATAGCTGGTGACTTCAATGCCTCACATCCAACCTGGCAGGCCGGCCGAGGCAAAGGCAAGGGACACCTAATATCAAGATGGGCTCAACAGCATGACCTGCAATTAGCTAGCCCTCCTGACATCCCTACAAACAGCCGTGGCAACACAATCGACCTAGCTTTCTCAAATATTCAGCTAGCGGAAGCTACTATCGAAGACCATCTCTCAACTAGCTCAGACCACTCTACTATCAGCATTACCCTTCTAACAACTCGGCTTGCTCGACTACCAAGCCCTACAAAGATCAGGATAACAGGAGAACACAACCTGCAGAGGTTTGCCAACCTAGTTGAACAAGGAGTCAGCAGCCTTCCTACCCTAGCTGACACACCTAACCAGCTGGATATCCTAGCTGCTGCCTTAGTCAACCTTCTACAGACTGCTACTACAACCATCAGTCAGCCGGCTGAGAGGCTAGCCCCTAGAGCCCCCAGAGCCCCTTGGTGGACAGAAGAGTGCTATCAACAACATACGCTCTACAGAGCAGCAAAGAGATGCGCAACTCGCCCAGGTGACCACTGGCTGAAGGAGGCCCGGAAGGACTTCCAACGAACAGTCCGGAAGGCAAAGAGGGACTATTGGAGACGATTGGTAGACAATGCAGAGGGCCAAAATGATATCTTTAAGATTACGCGATGGCCTCGGTCCCCCGGACCCTTCCAGCCGCCGCTACTGAAGATAGACGGACAGGTCTATACGACACAGGAAGAGAAAGCCAACGCCCTGCGCCAAGCTGCCCTCGAGAGGCGAGACTCCGCTGATGACATACAAGACGCCTGGAACGAGGCCCCTAGCCAAACCAACCACAACCCCTTCCTAACAGAGGTCTCACTGGAAGAGGCTCAAGCAGCTACTATTGGGACGGGAAATACTGCACCCGGTGTCGACAACATAACAGTCAGCCTACTCAAGGCTTGCTGGAATAGCATCTGTGAACCCCTTCGCCGGCTCTTCCAACGATGTCTCGAAATAGGCCACCACCCCCTTATCTTCAAGGATGCTGAGGTAGTAATGATCGCAAAGCCCGGAAAGAGAGATCTCACATCTGCCCGAGATTGGAGACCGATATCTCTTCTATCATGCCTCGGCAAAGGGCTTGAGCGACTGGTAGCAAAGAGACTAGCGTCTCCAGCCCTCAGGCACCAGGTCCTTCATCCTCTACAAGCTGGAGCCCTACCAAAGAGATCAGCAGTTGATCTAGTCACTGCCTTAGTCCACGACATCGAGCTAGCCCTATCTAAGGGAAAGGTAGCTACACTGGTTACGATGGATATCCAGGGCGCCTTTGACACAGTCCTGAGAGGCCGGCTTGTCCAACGCCTCCTGCATCAAGGCTGGCCTGACTACTTAGTCCGATGGGTTGAATCCTTTATGAGCAACCGCTCAGCCCGAGTCCGGCTACAAGATAGAACAACAGCAACATCTCCCTTGCAATGCGGGCTGCCACAGGGGTCGCCTGCCTCGCCGATTCTATTTCTATTATACACGGAGCCGATCTTCCGGCTAGACCAACAGCCTATCCACCCGAGCATCAAACAGGGGGTCTCTCAGCCCCCCTGCCGATACGGCTACGCTGATGACGTCGGCACCCTCCGAACCGGCCGGTCCCTCAAAGACACAGCAACCCTAGCCAATCACGACATCCAACGCCTAATCAGCTGGGGCCAAGAGAACAGTATTACATTCGACCCAGCTAAGACAGAAGTTATGCACTTCTCGCGACGGAGAGATAACGCAATGCCCTCTATTACACACAATGGAATCAGAATTCTATCTGCGAAAGCAATAAGATGGCTGGGCATCTGGCTGGATCGGAAGCTGACCTTTCGTATCCATATTGATAAGTGGTCCAATAAGGCAGCAACAGTAGGCAACCTCCTCCGAAGCCTAGCTAATACAAGTGTGGCCCCCCCTCCTGCGTCTGTTAGAAGGGCTGTCAAAGCTTGTGTTAAACCAGTTCTTCTATATGGAGCCGAGACCTGGTACCGAGGCCTACAAGTAGACGGCCCAGCGATAAAACAACAATATCTGATCAACAGATTAGATAAGGTACTGAGAGGTGCTATTCGAAGCATCCTGCCTATCTGGAAGACTACCCCAAATTCCTGCATATATCGCGAGAGCGGTATCCCACCAGCAGCAATCCCACTTGAAGCCTACAGATATCGCTCTGCAGCTCGGCTCCAACGTCTCGATCTGTTACATCCACTCGCAGCAAGATCAAATCAGCCCCAGCTGATAACTCGACTACAAAGAACAGCTGCCCTACTTCCAAAGGCACCTAGACCGACCCTCTTGCCCCCATTGCCCCCTGCTACACCTCTAGCCACAATTCCCAAGGAACAAGCAGCAGCTGAGTTCCGAACCTGGATGCAGTCGGTAGCAGCCGAAGAGATCATCGTCTTCACAGACGGATCACAACAGCCAAATCGGAACACCGGATACGGCTACGCAATCTACACCCACGGCCGGGTCATCAGAGAAGGCTGCGGCCGCCTTGGGCTAGCCGAAGTCTTCGACGCCGAGGCGGAAGGTGCCCTAGCCGGCCTGACCGAAGCCACTTCAATTGACAGCCACTCAATCATACACATCTGCCTAGACAGTGCATCAGTAGCCTCTGGGCTGCTAGGCAGCCCGTCAGACAGCTCACAAGCAACCTTCCTACAGTTCCAATCGATCGCTAAGACTCGAGGCAGAGTCGAGGTCCGCTGGTGCCCTGGGCATCAGGGGATTGAAGGGAACGAAAGAGCTGACCGCCTTTCCAAACAGGGCTGCAGCCTCCCTGACCTACCCAATTCCCAGCCCACACTGGCCTATGTCAGACGACAAGCCCGTGCCTGGATGGGCTCGGCTTTCCAAGCCTGGTGGCAAGACAAGCAGCCAGCCAGCTACCAACCTCTTGGGCTCGAAGCCAAGCCCAAATGCCCAGACGAGCTCTCAGTCCCACGGAAGCTCCTACGCCATCTACTAGCAGCTAGATCACAACATGGAGACTTTGCGGCCTATCACGAAAGGTTCACTTTGCGGCCTATCACGAAAGGTTCAACCACACTGACTCGACTGACGACTGCTCCTGTGGTAGAAGGAAGTCACCCACGCATATCTTCTATTGCCGGAAGATATCGCCCAACAAGAGAAGACGGCTGCCTCCAAATGCCCTGAAGCTATTAGACAGGCTATTGGCAGCGGCTTTGGAGAATTTATACAGCTGGTTGAAGATATCGACTTCTTCAA
Organism: Ilyonectria robusta; assembly: GCF_021365365.1. Taxonomy (NCBI): domain Eukaryota; kingdom Fungi; phylum Ascomycota; class Sordariomycetes; order Hypocreales; family Nectriaceae; genus Ilyonectria; species Ilyonectria robusta. The sequence continues at coordinate 8,435 of NW_025764560.1, forward strand.
TCAGGTCTGCCCGATACAAAGATCGCCTACCTGGGCCCCCCGCCAATCTAGCCCGACTAACTAGGCAGAACACACTGCCCCCCCTCTCCTATATCCCCTTTTCCCCCTTTCCCTTTCTCTCTTACCCATAGTTTTATTGCAACCAGGCCTAGGCCTAGCTGCTAGCTAGAACTAACCTTTAGTATACTAACCAAACAGCTGGCTGAAGAGAGATGCCTGCCCTACAAGGCCGAGTCAGCAGCTTGCAACTCGACACTTCCAAGGTCCGGCTGCCGCAAGCAGACCTAATCGCAAGATCAGAAGATGATAAGATTAAGAGACCCTGACCTGCAGTTAGCTTGATTACACACCCTGGCAGATGACGTCACTTTTACAGTCACAGAAGGAAGATCTCAACCCAGCTTATAACCCCAGCACTTTCCCTATATACACACAGCTCTTTTAGCTGCTGACAACACACACACTATACACTCCTTATGTACAGCCCCTAGCCCCCGCGGACGGGGGCCGGGCCCGAACCGCAATAGGCCCCTAGAGCCGCAGAATTGCTAGATAGTTGCACAGTGGTGGAGGACGCCGAGGACTCTGAGACAACCATAAATCATGTATGTAACTAGCCTAGCACGTCCTTTTGCCCCAGAAGGGGATCGTGTGGGTCTTTGACCTTCAGGACGGAAATGAATGAATGAATCAATCAATCAATCCACCTGATCGACGATCAAATCGATCGATCAGGACTTGTAATCGATCGATATCGATCGACTGGCAGCTCTGATCGATCGATTTCGAAGCTTGCAATGTCGTGAAAAGCCTTGTAGAACGACTGCACTGTGGACACCTTCCTCTCGTGCGGGATGGGCGTGCACTATTCCCTGTTGTGGGACAGCCGTTTCTTCTCGGCGAATTCTTCATCTAGATAGCGCAATACGCTGGTAAGATCCTCTATCCTCTCCTCTTCCGTTCTTTCCTTGCGGACGCCCGAGCGAATCCGTTTCGCCGGCGGCCCTTCTCTGGCGACCTGGTCCGTCCTCCTCCTTCGCCGGCACGCATTCGAGGTCGATGTTATCTCTAACTCTGGAACGGGTACTGACTCTGCCAGGATCTCCCGTACCGGTAGTGACGTCGCCGGGGCGATGTCTCTCCAAGTGTGCTATTCTTGCGCTCCTCCCGGCCGTACAGATTGCCGTATGCTCCCTGCCCTTCTCAATCCGCGCCTCCTAGACCTAAATGGTGCTGGGGGGGTATTAGCTGGCCCGCGATGCAGGCTTACTCTCCCCGGACTGAGTGCCCCACGGCCACCTCCTGGACGTAATGTCTCCTTCGTATGTATATCCTCTTGCTTGTGCTGTATCTTCCTGAGTTGTATGGCCCGCAGGGCGACTCCTCCGGCGATGAAGGCTTGAGTTCGGGTTCTTGGCCTTCCGAGGCGACGCTTGGGATGCTTCCTATCTCCCCCTTCGTCTGCTGCTTCGTCGCTATTCCGCACGCTACTACTACGAGGCTCTATAGGTGCCTTCCCTTCTTGGGTTTGTTAAGTTGGCCCGGGGCTTGGGTAAACCAGCTCGCCAGTTTCGGGGAACCCTGTGGTTGCATTTGGCTGGGTTGGCTGCAGCGGAGCCCTGGTTTGGTCGACGCTGCCGTTATGTTTTCTATTATGTCTTCTATCACGTCCTCCTCAGTCCTTGCCGTTGAATGACCCCGCCTGATCCTGGTGCGACGGACGAGACCGGGTATGACCTGCTGTTTGTGTCCGTTGGACCACTCCTTGCGGCGATTCCTTAATCCTGCTACTGCTCCTCCTTTTTTATCTTTACCTATCCTCCGCGCTCCCTTTGGCAAAATAGGCTGAAGTGTCGGCGCTGAGGTAGCTATTACTATGTGAGGCTCCTGTTGCCTCTCATTATCCTTAGCTGCATCGCCTGATCCGATATAATGCCTCTGGTCTGTATTATCATCCAAGCTGCGAACGTTAACCCCGCAGGGCTCTATAGGCGTGAGAAACCCGTTCTTTCGGTCTGTATTATGTTCCATTATTGCGTTCCCTGCTCTTCTAATTCCAATTCTTTTAGCGAGGTGAGAAGGGGCCCCTTACCTGCTGTGACCTTACAATTGCCTGAATCTGATGCTCTCTGCTTGTGTCCTATTGTCCCGCTACGAATATATGCGCTGTATTTTACTCTATCCTCCTCTATTAGCATTTAAACCTCTATTTCTTCTTGCTTCTGTTATGCCTGACCCACCTACCTTCTGATCTAAGACAAACTATTATATCTATCTTTTAGACCCAGCCTTTTCTATCTGCTCCTCTCTCTAGGAAGGTCTTCCAGCTATTTATACAGGCTGTTTAAGCCGGCAATCTACAAGTCCGGGCTTTCAGTCAGAGGTTAGTGTTATCTATGTCTCCTAAAAAGCAATTTCTTTAATATAACAACTCTAGAGGCTTAATTTATATTATATATAAGAAACTGACCCTTCTTTACTCACTAGATAGAAAAATCAAGAGCTTTTTTTCCAATAATCCAGATCTATTAGAAAATTATAATATATAAGCCTTCTTTTATCCTCGCTATATTGATTTCTATTTCCCCTCTGCTGCTAGATGAATTTTCCCCCTTATTTCACCCTTCTTCTCAACGACCGACTACAACTTAACTTTACTTTAACTGCTACCTGCTGTACCGACATCGTCAGTCATCCCCGTCTTCTCTTATATTCTTTTCCCCTAAATTTTAACCAACGCCGACTCTTATCTTCTCCTCGTACCTATCGACATTCCAACCCACCTCTCTCGATGCCTGGCAAGGCAAATATATAAATAGCCGCCAGTATCTTCCATAATAGCTGCATCTATTACCTCGACCCATGGACCGCCGCATGCTCGCAAGCCGCTGGCAAGCCAGAGGAGCGCCGGCGGCGATATGTCCATAACGTTCTTCGTCCAACCCGGCTGCCCTTTGAGATTTGCCTCTTCAGACTTGTATTGTGTCAAGGGCCTGAATGCAGAGACTATTGCGAGGGTTATCCTCCTGACCCCTCTATAGCTTACAGCTTTGGATTACTCACCCCTGTATACCGATCCTGCTGATCCGTCTCCCTCTATCTTCTTCAGCCTTAACTTATCTATATACAATCAGCAGATTATTCTCAAGGACTGGCTTAACTAGTGGTTTTTAATAGCTGGTTATATTTACCTATGTGTGCTAATCTGGGATATTAAGTATTAAGATGGCCTAGAGGAGTCTGTAAATAGCAGTCTTTTTGTATATACTATCCCGGCTCTTATAGTACGCAATTAAGGCTATCAGCTGTATATTATATTCATTCTGTCCTCTTTCTACTACTCTTCCAATTTTTACTAACCTCTTTGCCTGTAGAATATTACCTCAGAGCCTATTTATAACCGATCAGTTTCCTCTTTTATCCCTAATTATCAGTTTTACTAGCTCTATTATAGGCCCAGGCCCTGCCCTTCTATATAAGAAATCTGTACCCGCCCTAAATAATATCCAACTTAAGTGCTGCAGCTTTATCCAGCTAACTATATTTCTTACTTTTAGAAATCCTAATAAAATACTATACAGAGGCTTCTATCCCTTCTAGATTTTTATTATCTTCCCTATCCATACAAATCCGTAGGCCTTGCTTTATAAGAAGATAGCTAAGAGGCAAGATACCCAGTTCCAGAGCAATATTTTGCTGACCTGTATCGATAAGGTGGCCGGCCTGCTTGGCTATTATCTTATAGTGCAGCCGCCGACCCTTAAGTAGGACTACATCTTCATCGTTATTCCAGACTCCTAGAACTTCCTCGACAAGAGAGTTTCCAGGTCTGGCTCACCAATGCCGCCGCCGGGTGCTGCAACATCAGCGATCCGTTCATCATCTTCCGGTTATATGCCGTTCGAGGAGATCAAGGCCAAATTCACCGCGCGCAGACCTGCTGCCCCATCGACTCCTCTTCCCGCTGCAACCGTGACTCCAGCTTCGACCCCGAGCGCATCAATACCATCCGTCATCTCTACACCATCTACGCAGTACCACTACCTCTCTACCTTACCGACGCCGAAGCGACTAACGTCAGGTGTCTATTACACACCGCCTGTAAAGAGACCGCGCTAGCCGCCGACGTCCCCGACCACTATCCCATCCTTGGGAACATATCCTTCTGCCGGCAGCTCGAGCTCACCGGAAACTGTTGACGAGCCCGAACCAAGCCGTAGCGGGACTCAGCCCCCTACCTCGTCCTTCATGAGACCCCTCGCATCAGCAACTTATCTGCCTGCACCTACACCTGTCTTTGATACGATCATGGCGGCCACTCTCTACCATCCAGTCCGGCTTTGGATGCTCTTTCTTACAGTACCCTATAGCTTTGCATCCCATACATCGCCTAATCCCCTTCTTTTTTTCCACAAACCTAATAGGCCAAAGTCTCCATACACCCCACCTGCTCGTCCAGGATGGCTTCCAGTGATCTCCGCCATCTCAACTATTCATAGCTCGGAATGCAAAACATTCTAGTGTAGGAGTCCGAGCCACATCATGTGCCGATTGACAAAGCAAGCACCTCCCACCACGACGCTACCTACTGCAAACACTTTCGCAACACGCAAGATTCGAACCTGGAAGGTGTGATCAGAGTCGATGAAGGAAAGGGAATTTGGCCATAGCCAACTTCGTTCCTCAAGGCTCCTTTGCGCAAACCGTGACCGGTTTGCCTCTCCTGTACTTGGATGCTGTCCAGGAATGAGCGGAGGAACAATTTTCCAGGCAAGCGAGCCAACCAGCTAAGTTAACCACTTGCCGATCCTTGAGTGGAGACTCACGTGCCAACAATGTTGACACCATAATATCGTCCGTGCGAAAAAGTATTCAACACTGAATTGGTGACATTCGTCGCGGTCTTTACTGTACCTAGAAGCAACCCTTCTTCACCAGCTTAATTACGCTAGAACAGTTCCTCCAGGCTTCCTTTGGCGGGCCGCTTGCCGGACCGATCCCTCCTGTTACATTTGACTTTTATGACTGCGATGTAACTTTTCCCAGTGTAAGGGGCCACACCGTGCGAGCTGAGAATACACTGTCTTCATTTTTCTCTAGTGTCCGGGATAGAACGACAGTCAAAAGGGGATCGGTGAACAAAATAGAGGCCCATGCTATAGTGTAGTTATGTATTTTAGTCATCTACCGATCTCGAGGAAGCCTGCATGTAAACTTTATTCAACAAGTTTCAAGTGTAATACTGCAATCATCTCGCATGGCTGACGTCAGGATTCCTTCTCAAATATAACGCGATTTTTAATAGAACCAATCTTGTCGATACTAACTTCCACCACGTCTCCATCTTGCAGCCACGCCGGCGGTTTCATGAAGGCCGCGACACCGCTTGGAGTTCCTGTCATAATAACCGTGCCCTTGCGCAATGTCGTGCCCCGGCTTAGATGCTGGAGTATTTGGGGAATGCCGAAAATGAGGTCATCAACATGGGTTGACTGTCTCTTTTCCCCATTGACGAAACATTCCATCCGAAGCTGTCCCGGATCCGGAATAGTACTAGTCGAGGTGATGACCGGTCCGATTGGCGCGAACTTGTCAAATGACTTAGCACTGCCGTGCTGATTCCCTGAGCGCTCAGGCATCTGCCAATACCGGGACGAGACATCGTTTCCAGCGGTGTATCCCAGAATATAGTCAGATACGTCATCTAACGCTTTCAGATTTTTGCAGTCCTTGCTAAGGACGACGCACAGTTCTGCCTACATGACGAAAGGGTTAGCCAGCGGCATCTAGACCAGCAGTAACTGTTCTTATAATACAGACAGGGAGGGAGCTTGGTACCTCGTAATCCATTGAAAAACATTCTGGATGAACTGGAATATCCTCGAAGGGTCCCGCAAGTGCATCTGCCAAGTGTGGGTGAGTCTCCGGCCGTGTCCCTTTCGTGAAGGGGGTGAACATTACCTGCAGGTTTGGTGAAAATGATCGGATGGTTTCCATAGGACATCTGGCTAGTCAGCGTTCTGATGTTGGAAAACGCTGTACATTGGAATAATTGTACCTTGGCTTCATCTGCGTGTTGCTTGTAGTTTAGACCAACACAAAGGAAGATTGGTGTGTGCGGTAGTGGACAAAGAACCTGATTTCCGACCCGTCTTAGTGAGGATTGCCAACAGAAATTTAATAGTATGAATTGGCTTTATGCCTACCTCTGAAACTCTACACTGTTTCTCCGTCAAGACAAAATCATCATCCCAAGGATTGTTGCCCCTGAAGATGGGAACAAGGCGGCCGGTGAGGGTCTCTTTAGTATGTGTCTCAGCTGCCCCAGCCTCACCATACTGAATGACTCCCTGCTCATCTCGAAAGCGGAAAAGACTTGTAAAAGGAGCCATTATGAGGCAGTACTTTCCAATAGCGGGGATTCTCAGGGGTTGCTGAAGAGGGAAGCGGAAGGCGAAGGAGAACGTGAAAATGCTTCGTGTCCCAAGCTGCAGAAGTCTATCACGCTTAGTGGTGAGAGAGAAGATGAGACAATGAACTCGAGATGGACGAACTGAATGTCCACGAATTTCAAGACCCGGGGTCTCAAGGGTATTTACACGCTCGTCCGCCCGCTTCAACGAATGAGTGTTAGGGTCAATATGGGTCCGGACTCAGTGTGGTATGATCCAAGTTACTCGGCTTCAGCTTGTGTTTACCTACATACTACATACGTACTACGGACATGGTTCTGAGTTGCGTTGCTTGTCATAGGCCGGCTTCGGCTTCGGGCTCGCTCGGGCTCGCTCGGTGAGCGCTATTTGCACCCCAGGTGCAGCCTAAGTGTAGGCTAGGCCAGCCTTTGTAAAAATTAGAACCCTGGGGAGAGTTTTGTACAGCGCGCGCGTGCTTGGGCCCTTTTCGTGTCGTATGTCGGTAGTTACAATTGTCTGCTCGCTGCTCTGTACAGCTCCATAAGCTGAAATGGGCAGAATTGTGAATGGATTGAGCTCAAAGTTGCAGTTCAGACCGGCGCTTCCGCTCGCCTAACATTGGATTGGTAGTAGATGCCTGGGGAGCGGATTCCGGGTTGGCTTCCCATATAACGAGAACCACGTTTGCCGTCCACAATCGACGATATTAACAACAATCCCTGACTGTGGCATTGCAGAATAGCTAACCACCCATCGTACTCCAATTCATTCTGCCCCTGAATTTGTGGCCCAGGCTTGGTAGCTCTCAGTCAGAGTTCAGCCACACTCATGAGCACGGTTATTGCATCATCCGCGGCAAAACCGGCGCCCCAGCCGGCGCCTAAGAGGAACTACAAGCGCGCTGCTCACGCCTGCTTACGATGTCGTGGACGCAAGGTTAGATGCGACGTTGCCCTCCGTGGCTGTCCATGCATAAACTGCCATCTCGATGGCGACGCATGCAAAGTGACTTGGTCAAGAAGGGCCAAGCGGTAGTAAGTCACATATCCAGGCATTGATGCATATACCTCTGTTGGTCATTGTTAATAACCACGAGGTAGTTGGCAAAACAAGAAGACTGGGGAACACATGAATGTGGACGATACTCTTCCCTCACACCGACACCAGCCAGAATCTCCGGATTGTGAGCACAGTAATGGCGACATTGGCAGGAGAACCGAGAATGAGGACTTGAGCGACTATGGGAACTAGAGCAAGAATGCAATCCGTCTCTGCACCACGCCGACGAGATCCCCTCCAGAGCTCGAAGGAGATTTTGCGACACTCAAGAGCTTGAACCAGCCTCCCAACGTCGAGAGTTATCTACCGGTTGAGATTGTCCAGTCATCTACTGCCGCTGGTAGTATTCTTGCCCATCGGACAAGCCAAGACACAGACCCAACACCCGTGCATGACGCTCAACCGGACGACAAATGCCAGAATGCCACAGTAGACCAATGGAATATTGAATTCCCATCAGTGAGCCTCATGGCAGAGTGCCAAAGACCTGCCCAGGTACCTTGGAACCAGAATGGCCTTTTATCTCCATCGTCCTACATCGCATACTCATACTTCCCGTTCATCACGCTCGGTAATCTCTCCTCGGTTCCCGCCCAAGACTTCCAATTCCTCGAGCTACAGGGCTGCTTATATGTCCCGAGTCGTCCTATTCTCGATAAATTTACTCGCCAGTATTTTCTCCACATGCATCCCCTGCTTCCTGCACTCAACGAGGGAGACTTTTGGGACATGTACTTTCAGCATTCAAATCCACGCGCGCCTGGAAGAAAAATATCGCTGCTTGTATTTCAGGCCATGCTCTTCTTATGCTGTAATGTAAGCTCGAAAAACTTCGTCGACGTGGCATATCTATTCGCTGACCTCTTCAAAGTTTGTTCCCGAAACAATGCTCAGCACTCTTGGGCTACATACAACACAGAAGGCATGCGCTATCTTTTATCGTCGTGCAACGCTACTCTTGGACCTCGATACCGAGTCCTCGCCCATAGCCAAGTCACAGGCTGCACTTTTTCTTGCCTTGTAGTCGCTGCTTTGTTACAACATTCCACTCAAGCCAAGTGTTCCATGGCTGTCCATCGCAATTCAGTACACCAAGGATGCTGAAGCCCACTATTACAAGACCTTTGACATCGACTCGGATGAATATTTTGTCCTCAAAAGGCTCTGGTGGTGCTGCATTATTCGCGACCGCATCTTCGGCCTGGGAATGCGCCGTGGTATACAGATCACGGGTGACCAGTTTGACTTCGTTGGTAACCCTAGGCTTTGCAATACCGACCTCGCGGACGAGATACATTGGAGCACAGTGCATAGTCCTGAAACCAATATCTATTTGGCCGACATCCTCGACTTGTTAGTCGAGCTGCGCGTCGTGCTCACCGACATACTAGATCTTGCCTTTCCAATCGAGGAAAGTCTAAGCCGAGGTGCAGCACTTGTCAAAGACCGGGGCCGGATCCGCAGCTGCCAGGTTGCCCTTCACAAGGGGCACAGGCACGCTAGCTTGCGGCTTCCAAAGTTCAGCACGTCGCTTGCGCTTCCAGAAGAGCCTGTGTATCACGACACTGTGATTCTCTATACGAACTTATTGCGCATGTACTACTAGTAAGTACACAGTTCTCTGTAGATTTTCTTAGAGATAGACTTTGTCCGAAAGAACAAGAAGAAACAGAAAAACGCTAACAAATCCAAACATCAATAGCTCGTCCAAAGTGGTTCTCAGCCACCACGAAATATTGCAACTAGCTGCCGGGTCCATGTCATGCCATGCCAGCTCGTCGGATATTTTCATCCTCAAAGATAACCGCTCCGAGCTTCAAGACGCCGTTTTGGGCACCACAGGGTGTCTAGAAAAGCTAACCCGCCTCCAGCTTGCACGCTAGCTCCCAATCAGTGCCGTCTCTTGTACAGCCTTGCCTCTATACTGAACGTCCTTGACGTACAGATATCCTCCTCCTAGCGGACCGAGGATTCTGAGCACTCAAATCTCGAGCGACACCGCCTCAGGGTACTCACAGAAGCCATGGAAACATATCAGCTCCAATATGAAGGAGTGGATTGGATCAGCGAGACAATCAAACAGATCATCAATCTTGCGACGACTACTTCCAGCATATCTTTGCAGAAATCAAGAAGCAAAGGCCAGCAAAGTCTCTCAGGCATGGGAGGCTGGATAGAAATCCTCGCATCTCGACCAAAAATGGTATCTTCGGCTCGCATTTACCATTGACCTGGCCTTGAGCAAGGGCCGCCTCCCGGGAGACAAAGTTTTTCTGCGCAGTCTTCGCGGCTTGTTGATGGACAACACTTTCTCAGTTAGGGAATGCCTACCAGAACCATTGGATGAGAGCAGAACCGTTGCCGCTTGCGTGGTGAAACCTGCCGTCTCACTACAGAAGGCCCAATACGACGTCACATCAGCCAGATCGAAGACGGTTCACGCAGAGGATACCTTCACCCGGCCCGAAGTGCAGGACGAAGATCTGTCCCGGCTGAGCCGTTGACAGAGCCAGAGTCTGATGATGTGGACAGGAACAATTGGCTGGACGAGCTACCAGACTACCCTGCGGGCTGGAGCGTAGTGGATGATGAGCGGCGTTCGGATTGTGCTGGAGGACGAGCTGCCGAGCATCTCGACCTATTATCTCTGTACGGCTACGAAACCTGGGCGGGTAGCGACTTGGATGTGATTACGTCGCAATTATCGTAGCGATTAGTTGACTCAAACGAACGGAGACGCCGAGAACTGGCCAGCCAGACGGAAAATGTCTTGTATCCGAAGTATGCGGCGCTGTAGCCTCCCACAAACCTGATTTGATCCCCCGGATTTTCTCTTGGTAAGTCTAGGCCCTGTTCACGATTACGCTGGGTGTCTCCTGGGCCGTGGGATGGCAGAATTAAACCCCGGTCACGCATGAAAGGGAGGGCACCGCCTTGCTCGATGGTCCAATGTATTGTTAGCTTACTTTCTGTGCAAGCCCGTGCTTTGACCGAAGTACAAGTATGAACCCGAGAGATCCACACAGAGAACCGTGAGCCCGAACCCGAATCCAAGCAAAACTCCCCCAAAATGCCAAGCCCATGCCCGAAGCCGACGCTAAGGCAAAGACTAATTGTATAGTGACCCACGGCGGGGCCCCATATCGTGGTGGTAAAGGGTTGTCCTTCTGAATATTGTACATGGAGAAAGACGCCGTCATCCACCGCCTGGCTGCGTTTACATGCTTGCCAGGTCTGGCATGCCCCGCGGCCCTATCTCCCGACGTTTCTTCAGGTCGCTCTCGTCCTCGCCATTCTTGATCGCCGCGATCATTTCCTCCGCGTTGAAGTCCGTGCCAATAGGGTTCTCTGCGAATTTTTCACTTATCATGAACGCAGTGGCGTCGTCTACCGTATCAAAGTTGTCGACCTGGGTCTCCAGCATGTTGCCATCCGGGTCCTTGTAGTAGATACTTGTGGTGGGGCCATGGTTCACGCACCAAACGGGTACGATGCCGCGGGCTTTGCGCTGACGGTACGCCAATAAGAGATCAGCCAACGTAACAAAGGTGAATGCAATGTGCTCCAAGCCGCAGGAGCTCGAATTCTTCGGCATCGTATCTGGGATCCCAATGAGCGCGACCCGGTGGTGTTCCTCGTCATACGTGATGAACGATATCATGTCGTTGCCGTACGTGATGCTGCCACCTAGGAACTTAACGTAAAAGTCGACCATCTGGCCCAGGTTCGCCGTGCGGAGCACAACATGGGCCAAGGAGGCGGGGCTTAGTGCCTTTGCGCCAGGCGCGTCGAAGTCTGGCGTAGTAGAAAGCGCCATTTCTAGTTGGCAATATTGAATCTTTGTTTGTGTGTAGGATGTTGTGCTTGATGCCTGAATCTGACCAGAGTCGGACAGCCTCTAATGCGTACAGGGCAAGAGCAAGGTCAAATATATTTATGACAACTATGTGGCGACAAGTGCTCGTTCGTCTTGCATCCCCGAAGCCGACCTCGCTCTATGCAAGGCAAATTCGGTGACATAGCCCCGCGAAATTCCCGCCAAGCTAGCCCGTAGTCCCCTCTCCCCATCCCATTGGGCATCGATCGACATCGGTGTAGCTTTCAAGTCTTTGCTCTTTGCTATTTCTTCCCCCCCCCCCCCTTCTCTCTGTCTATGTCTCCTTAGAGAAAGGGATGCCTCATACCTCATACACTTCTTCCCACATGTCTTACACAAGCAAAAACACTCTATGGCTATCTGACAGCATTGGTCAAGATGTGAAAGACCTAATTACCAAGTTTTATACTCTTGCGGACCCCAAAGAGTCAAACGCGGGCACCCGAATGGCTACCGAGGTTTTCACCAACGATGCCGTCCTCGTCACGGCCAATGGAACATTCCGAGGGGTTTCAGGTATTCAAGCTTTCCATTATTATTTTCGCGGTTTCCCCCTGGTTCCCTCAAAAATCGGATGACATTGCAGTCGTCGGGCACGAAATAATAGGTCAAATAGGGCTGCTTAATTGTTAGATGGAAGAGGAAGAAGGATCGCAATCTCGGCTCGCGTGGAGGGATATTAGACTTACACGTGATGTCGAACTGCGGAGGGCCCGAAGCTCCGGCCCCGGGTTAAGCATCAGCTAGCGGCTCCGGCCGTCATAGCTATCCTGTACCTAGGTTTCTTTAGCTGTAGACACCAGCCTAGCACGTCGTCTTGCCCCATAGGTGATTCTGTGGACATCTAGATGTCCTCACGACGGAAATTAATCAACAACAACAACAACAACAACAACCATTATTATTTTCCGACGTTCATATTTGTCTCACATCTAGTAACAGAAATTGCGAGAAGCAGAGACAATGCCTGGTCCGTCGTGGAATCTAGAAAACATCGGGTGCTCAAAGTATTTGCGAGCGATCAAGAAGACCCCGAGCTTTCAATCCTTGGAGCTGTAGAAATGTCAGTTAAAAACGGTAGAAGCCTGGATTCTCCATTTGCCTGCCACGTCAAGTTGGTCTTGTCCTATCCTGAGTCGGTGGACTGTCGAATCACGCATATGCAAGTCTTTGAAGTGCCTTGGTATACTTTATAATTCGTTCAGTCTAAACTGACACCTTTTACACCGACAGGATACGACTCCAATTTCAGCTACGCTAGCTGAATGATGGGCTAGAAGGAAGTCGTTTTGCGGGAGAGAGTACTACCTGGATGTTGAGGATGGGACGTGATGATCCGCGCATGCTAATGATCCTTCAGCAATGCTTTGCACCAGGAACTTTACGGATGTTCGGGGCCACGAGCTTCTAGCTTTATTAGTATATGTAGACAAAAAAGTATCACTCAAACTATCTGAGATTACTCTGCTGTGACCTTTACGGCTAGATGAGATGGATGCGAAAAAGGATGCGCTGTGCACAAGTGAGATTTGGTCATGTATGGACAATGCTTCAGTTAATCCTCAGGCGTACAGCTATGTTTAATTGCTCTTGTATATTCCTATATAAGCGCAGAAGGCGGTTTAAAAGAATATGAAAGATCTTTCCATGGCGACTTACGGCTCTCCCACCCGGCGCGTCTCCGGAATCCCTCCGCCCAACAAACGCAGGTAACTCTACGTCCTCTTGATGCCTCTGCTTAGGTTTTCGACCGGTGCGAATTGATGATAATAGTAGTCAAGGCTGTGAGGATTGAGCAGTGTGCCACTTGGCTTGATGGTGTGACCCGAGACAATTTGTTTGACTGGCAGCTCGACCTTCTTGTGGTTGACCGTTACCTAGTTCTGGCGTTAGACTGGGTGTCAGGAATGGGCGTAACTGTAAGCTTACTGGTATCTCGGGTGCCTCAAAGACGTACTTCGGTACATGCCTTTTGCTCAGTTCCTTTGCGATGGTCGTTTTGATGTCTTTTCATAGGAACGCTTTCCCGCAGCTAAGCAGATTTGCCTTGGATGCCCTTGCAATTCCAGCTATGGCAACTGACTGTGAGAGGGCATTCAGTCTGGCAAAGCTTACAGTCACCTCACAAAGGCATCCTTTGCTTGGATCGACCGTTGAGGAACTGCAATTGCTGAAAAACTGGATCAGGGGAGGGTGTGTTACGCTAGGGGGGCTATGCTTGAGCAACAAGGCCAGTGAGAACCCAGGCTGGGATCCTGGAAGCTGGGGATAGCTTCATCCTGACTTATGATATATCAGATATCAATCAATCAATCAATCAGATCAGATATAGGTCCAGATCTGATCTGATTGATCTGGCGGCAGCGCTGGCGGCAGGGGAAGTCGAGGGCGCAAGGCCGGGGAGGTTGAGCAGCCGAGGCTGTAGCTGAATGGTTGATATCAATTCTAGCGCAGACGAGTTTAGGAACGCATCAGACGCCCTTAGTCTTTCTCGAACTACGTCAAGTAGAGCATAGTCGAGGCTCATATTGGGCGCCACATTCCCGCTTCCAAAACTTGCGATAATAGTCAAATCATTACAGGAACTCTGGGTCCCAAAGCCGTTTTTCTCTTTAGAACTAGTCTTAAGCGAAACGGTTGAGCCAAAGTGGAAGGATCTAAACAAGACCAGCCGAGTTTTTATCTCCTCCCGAGTCTCATTGCTTTCTCAACTAAGAGCAATAGGGGCTGCTCTTGGAATAAGTGTTATTTAATTCTACATTGGTGGCACGGACTACATAGAAGGAACGGGGCCAGGAGTACTTGAGTAGGGGTATTTGTACAGTAGATAACCTAGGGAACAACATAATACCACTCCCCTACACAACACTCCCATACATCTCATCTGGAATCCTTTGGTGGGGTCGCTGGTGGGAGATATATTTTTTTATATAGAGAGCAACACATGTTACTTCGTCAACAGAATAAAAATGTAAAACCCAAGGAAGTATCGACTATATTTCATATTCGGACGACTAGCCGACCTTGAATATTTGATATCCGATCTCGAGAGCAGCACCATCCTCGATAGACTTCGCTCTCCCCACAGCTACAAATACGGAATCGTTGACCCATCCAAACTCCTTACTTCGGCTCGAAATTCTCGGGATTGTGTAGAAGTATTCTTCCCCAAATTCGAAACCGCTTCCGGGAGTGCCGGTGAATACGCTGGTTACCCTGGGTGTGATCGTGAATTTACCCATATATTGCAAATCCAGATTAATACCGTCGGGCCCTGTCGCACTGACTCTAGCATCCACGGTCGCAGTCGCCGTGTTGGGACCCAAGAGCATCCAGTCGGACGCTCCCGTTACCTCTAACCTGACCGATCCGTCTACTGGCGCGATATATCCTTTCTCTCCTGCGGCTGGTGAGAATTCCACTCGAGTGCATCACAATAGAGACGCACCATTCACAACCGTCAAGGAAGACAGTTCATTCCCCGGTGCCATACCTGTCGGTATAGACACAGACACAAACATGTTAAAGGCAGGAGTCAACTTTGGAGCAGCCATGTTATTAAAGCGAGAAAGCTAGCCTGTTGAGGGGAATGGCGGATGGAGTTTTCTTCGACGCCTGTTCTTGTTGCATTTGGCCTCCCATTTAAGCATCTTCCGCTCTTGGGTAGAGGTAATCCGAATCTCCTCGGCTTTGGCGGCCTAATTTCGGACCCATCATGCCAGAACCGTTTATGCTACCGAATGACCTCGGTCACCAGAGCCCACCTCTTTGGAACACCCCCATACGTCTTCATACCCGTCAGTCAAGGGGGTGTGGGTCACACCGGGAGACCAAGTAAGCTGCAGCCTCCTTGACCGACGGGTACATAAACGATCGGATCCTATTGTGGAAAGCCGACCCACCCGGCATTTACCGGGTTTGGAGCCCCGAAACCCGAGTCCGAGATTTTCGTGCTTCCCAACTTTTTTGTTTTGTTTTGTATTATTAACGTCTTGCGGGATCGGCCCGCCTATTCCTCGAGGGACAGGAAGACGTGCTTGGCTAGCTAGGCTAAAGGGTATCGAGCAAGTCAGACTACCTTAGACTGGTTGGTCCTTACATAACTTCTCATTAGGGCATACTATTATTCAGCATCTGGCTTCGGGATTCTTAGCCCGCCCGGCCTGTACAACGCTGCAAGCCTGGGCAGTCCGCAAGCCTCAACGACTGCAACCCTACAGCCTGGAAGCCTGAAACGCAATGCCTGGATTCCTGGCCCCGATATCATTACTGCTTTCGAGTTCATTCGGCGACGAGCTTCGCTTTGTGGACAATACATTAGGACAACTACGGCGGTAGAATCCGGTCCGGTCTCTTCTCCCATACCTTTTACCATGATGGCGGCTTCCGGCAAGCCGAAGCCGTGACAGTTCTCTTGATCGGAGTCAATCATAGCTTTGACTGGACGCCACATGCGCGGCATTTTTATTCTCGCATCGCTCTTATCGCTCTTAAAGGCTTTGTTAATTTTGGCAAATCGCTATTAATCTCACCGGCTTCATTCGGTCAACTTACTTAAGCCCGGTTGTATAACACAACCGATCCTAGCCGAAGGATCAATAGTCCGGCCCCACACCGAGCTGCTTCATGAAGCCTGTCGGCATAACCGAGGAATGTTGGATCCGCGGGGTGCCCGCCAAGCACACGCTGGGGTAAATTGAACAAATTATGGAACTAGTGAGTCTATTGATTGGTGCCTTGTGTTGCATTCGAGCGGGGGCGTCGGTCTCACAGAGCTCAAACCTAATTTTAGCGTCACTTGAACCGAGCACAGGCGTCAATCTAACAAGGAGTTGTTCGATTTGATCAATCAACATGCTACTGCTGCTCACCACAATAATTCATGACCTATTTTTACCGTGAACGCAGCCCAATGCGACACTAATGATACAGTTAAAAGAAAGCGCAATTTTCTTTAAGGTTCTGTCACAATTCTTGGAGCTAGTGTTCTTGCGTTGATTAGAGCTGTGGATATCGGGGTTCTTGCCCGTTGAGCATCATCATGGGGCTCGGCTGTATCACGGGCTGACTTCCTCGTGGCCCGCCAATCCCAGTAGATGTCCAGACGCCTTATTCAAGGATTGACTCTGACGGGCTGTGTGCTAGGCTTTCCCAGCTTCTACTCCCATCATACAGGAAAGGCCTAGATCAGCTCCTCTTCCTGATAGCGGTCGAATAGGGTTATCGATCCATCATTAATGTTGTGGGTGCGCATGGTTCCCACGGAGAGAATTCCCGGAATCCATCATGCCACACCCGATGTGCCGGAAGACTGCTCATCCCCGCAACCCTCCTTGCCGGGTGTCATGAGACTCCACCTCAGGGCAGAGGAAATCTCAAATCATAACGGGTCTGGAACGCGCGCACCGCCGTAGAGCACCTGCATTTGGCTGCAAGCCCGACTTTCAGGTGATTTTAATATCTACGAGTCTATAGTTATAGAGTAGCAGACTTTAAAGAGAAAGATAATCATGTCTTGGTTACTGTAGACTATCCCGATGGGAAATCTATTACTTTAGCGGCGGAAAAGGTCAATAGCCAACACCCAAATCATCTGCTGTTCCTTGAGAGGGTGCACAGAAAAGCGTCGCACAGGCGTCTTGCTTGGTCGGCCCGAAGCCGCACCAGACTACGCGTATGTGGTCGGATTGATCTGAGGCTTATGTCTCCTAATAGGAAAGCATCTAATCGGATGCTCTATTGGGTCGGTCGCAGGAAATAATAGTGGCAAGGCATCGATGAGGCCTGCGGCAGACCGTCAATTGGCGAAGTGGAAGACTGAGGTCGGACAAGGATCGTGACTGCAGTCAAAAATAGTCTCTCAAAAAAATCTCAAAAATAAGGGCAAAAAGTCTTCATTAACTCTGACAATAAGGTCTTCGAGACTTCTGTCTCTCTGACTGAAAAGAAAAATTGATGAAGGATGTCATGATGATCCCTCCTTCTGTGCGTAGCTTCCTCCCCTATTTATCCCTATTACATCCCTGCTAGCGACCAGCTAGCCCAAGAGTCCCTGGCCGCCCGTCACAATGTATTTTGAAAATTATTGCTATTTTTAGCTTAATTTAAAATTTTAAGATTTTTTTAAAAGTCGCGATTTAAGGTGAAAATCAGAGTGCGGCGCTTGCTTGTCTGCAGCGCTCGCTGTGAAGGGCTGGACAGGAGTTTGTTCAACATGCTGTTGCCGTAGAATTGTCTATCTAAAGCTAGAGAGTAAAAGAAACAAAGAAGGGAAGCTGCCCCTGAGCAGCTAATAAGCAGCATGCTGAGTGGTGGGCTGGGACAAGAGACACTAGAAACACACAACCCACCCAGAAGGCAGATTTGGTGATGACTGAAGGAGTGATGTGTCTGCTTTAACAGATAGGGGTCGGGACCAAAGGCAGGAAAGGTAGATCAAATAAATAGGACCAATGGCTACTGCATTCAGTACCATTTGATCAAACGGTTCACTAAAAGAGACTGAAGAAATGGGCTAAAAAGACTGTAATTTGAGCTGAAGACTGATCATGACTGAGGGTGTAGCCAGACAGCTATCCTAGTGATGATCTTGAAAGAGGGATGCTTCTTGCTTGCTTCTGTGAACGGCCTCTAGTAGCTGGATTCCAGCTATCTAGTCCAGGATGCTATTTACATCAAAGATGAAGAAGAAAGAAGTTCCTAAGCGCCCCTGAGCTGTAGAACGATTTCTCATCCCTGGCGCGCACGAGCCTAGTACGCTTGCGGCACAGCCGCAAGGATATGGGCCCTGGCCCGTGACATTACCCCCCTCCCTCCCGGGAGAAGAAGTTGAGGGCTATCTGCGGCTCCTCTTGCGGTTCTTGCGCCAGAGCTTCCACTGAGCGGTAGCTTGCAGGTTGCCAATGGGTTCCCACGTAGGCTCAGAGTAACCAACCCGCTTCACTAAAGCTTCCTTACGCCTTACGCCTTCCTCAGTCTTCTACTGCTCATCTAAAATGCGTTCTACCTGCCACTCCTCCTCGCCATCAACTAGAATGGGTACCGGTTGTGTATTATCAGGTCTCTGTGAGGGCAGGTGGTCTGTCGATGCCGGACGTAATAGGTCGACGTGAAAGACTGGGTGAATCCTACCAGGTACGTCTAACTGATAGGAGTGAGAGTTAACTTCCCGGACCACTTGGTACTTGGCATGTAGCCAGTCCAGCTTCTTCGATGGTCTTGTGGTCTTTACGTTCTTCAAACTCAGATAGACCCAATTGCCTGGCTTGTACCTTGGGGCTGCTGTGCGGGACCTGTTGGCGAACCGTTCTTGCTTCTCCTGGGCTGCGGCGATGGCCGCCTGTGCCCATTCTGTAGCGTCTTGCAATCGTCTGATGAAGTCCTCAGCGAGAGTTTCGCCCTCCTTCTGCTTTCCTTCAATCATGCGGTCTGCTACCAGGCGGATCGGTTCATTGTGGCAGCCATGCATAAAGAAGAATGGGCTCAGGCCTGTTGAGGATGCTTCTCGGTTGTTTATGCTTGCCATTACAATTGGCAAGAGGTCCAGCCAGTTATCCGGAGTGTAGGTAGCCCAAATCCGTATAACCTTCTCGATCTCTTGATTTATATGCTCTGTAGCGCCATCAGTCTGAGGGTGATATCCAGGGTTCAAATCCATACCACGAAATCCACATATGGATCCATAATGTGGATCCATATCCATTCCATTCCATTCCACGTGGGCTTCAGCATTTCCATATCCACGCCACGGAGCCCCTTCCACATGTTCCACATATGGAAATTGTGGAAAGGAATAAAAATTTTAGGTGGGGTTTAAAAATACCTGGATTTCCATATAAAATAGCATATACCCTAAGTACTTTCTATTGCCTACAACAACACAATAATATCGATTTACCACCCCGTTTTATCTATACATAAAATTCAAATAAGTCTATTCTGGGGGCTTTACTATTACTTATATTACTACCCTAAATCGAAATAACCACCCTCTATCCTACCAAATCAACCACACCCGTTCCAGAACGTACAGAAGAAGACAATCAACGACTCTTTCAGCTCTACAAAGGCTGGACCTTGACGGAGAGAGATGGCTAAGTGCGTCAATAGGTATACCAGTTCGGCTACGATATCCAGTATACCCAGAAGCGGGAACGCCGATAGGTGTGTTGCCTTTGTATCAAGTAAAAGCAGCCGAGGCTAAAGAGTTATGCTATTAAAGGGTTGCAGAATGCTGAGGGTTACCTGTACACGGACCACAATGGTATTATGGATCCGACAGGCAAGAGGCAAAAGCCTGCACAGGCATCCGAGAAAGCACATCAGTCCATTGCAACAATCCTACAATTAAACCCCAAGGAGCCGAAGGAACAAGATTTAATCAATACGCTGATCAAACGTTTCGACAAAACTGTATTCCAGCAGAAACTTGTTAATTGGATTGTCAATTCTAACTAATCCTTCTCGATCGTCAACGATCAAGATCTTCAAAATATCTTTAACTACCTTAATCCATCTGTCGAGATCACAAAAGCTAACATTACTAACGTGACCGTGCGTGCCATCGCAGAACGAGAATTTACCAACAACATGGAAAGAGTGAAGGATGCTTTGCGAAAGAGTCCAGGACAGATCCATACCCAGTACGATGGCTGGAAGTCTGGTAACCGACACGCCTTATACGGCATCACATGTGTGTTTCGGGATCCCAACAATCGGCCACAGAAGTGCAGACTTGCCTATCCTAATATGCTATCCTGATATCATCTCTGCTATCCTGCTATATCCGATATGATATATATCGGATATCGGATAAAGCTAGGCTCCCTTATCCTGATATCTATCCTAATATCAGGATAAGCTGCCTGCTCTGATTGGCCAGATTTCATCTTATTGCCTAATAAGATCTAATCATTTTGTGTTTGCAATCTTCAAATCTCTTAAACATAACTTAAGTGTGTACTATACCGTTAGATATAATAAGTTCTATTATTTTGCGCCTCTCCTATCTTAAACTATAGCATCTTTATTAAAGCAACTTACAGATTATACCTTACAGTCCCAGATAACTATTAATCCTACTATTAATATAGAATTAGTATTATTTGAGGTCCTAAACTTCAATTATATATTCTATACAATATATTCTAATAAGAGCTAGTTAGAATTATTAGGAAAGTATAGAATAAAGAGAGTAGTTATTTATAAATACCTTATCTATTCTTCTAATTAGGCTTAGTTAAATTTAAAATAAGATAATACTATATACTATATAAAGTACAAATACTATAATATTATTAACTCTTTAAATAGTATAATACTCAAATAATTATTAGATATAAATTCTCTAGTAAAATAAGTTAGACTTAATAATTATTATATAGCAACTCTATTAGAATCGGCTCTTTATAAAGTATTTAATTCTTAGTAATATACTAAGAGTATAGTTAGCCTTTTTATATATTGTTAATTACTCTTTTTAGTAGTTATATAGAATAAGATATAAAATATT
>NW_025764561.1:0-28964 GCF_021365365.1 Ilyonectria robusta
TCAGCATACAAAGGATCGATTGATCGGTCGCTATCGTCTTCTAATCCTCGATGGGCACGAAAGTCACCACTCCGTCGACTTTGAGAAATATTGTGAGGAGAATCAGATTATTACGCTTTGTATGCCGCCTCATTCGTCTCACCTACTTCAGCCTCTTGATGTCGGGTGCTTTGGGCCGCTTAAAACAGCCTATGGTCGAGCAATTGAGCAATTGATCAGATGCTCTATAACCCACGTTTCGAAGACCGAGTTCTTCCCAGCCTTCTACGCTGCCCACGCAGCCGCTATGACAAGGAGTAATATTGAAGGAGGTTTTCGAGGAGCTGGACTTGTTCCCCTAAACCCAGAAAATGTCATATCGAAGCTTGATGTGCAGCTACGGACTCCAACACCGGCTGCAGAGGAGGTCGGCCTCCCCGACCCTTGGGTCTCGAAGACCCCAAAGACAGTGCTTGAGGCCAGTTCGCAGTCTGAATATCTTGAAAGACGAATGAGAAGGCATCAGAGCAGCTCTCCAGCATCAATTCTCAAGGCGCTTAAGTCACTTTCAAAGGGAACAAAGGCAATAATGCATCAGAATGCTCTATTGAAAGCTGAGAACCAGATCCTTCGATAGGCAAATGAGACTCTTAGCAAGCGGCGCAGAGCAAAGAAAACCCGCCTATGTAAAGGAGGGAAGATGACTTTAGATGAGGGCAGGGGTGAGATAGATCAGAGAGACGTTGATGCACAGGTAGCAGCTGAATCGTTGAGAAGTAGTGGTCGAGGGAGGTCAGCGATACCGAGGGAAAGGCGCTGTGGAACTTGTGGAAAGGCCGGTCATAATGTAAGGACCTGTCAGACTATAATTAAGACCTCTGAGGAAGAGCATAGCGATTAGTTTTAATTGATTGATTGTATTGTTGTGGTTTTATTGAGGTTTGAATCTTAGAGGTTAGGAAAAATTGTGCACTCGCTTGTATTGTGCACTCGCTTATCATATACGTTAGTTAATTAGCCTAAAGTTATATTAAATTATATATATAAAGTTATATTAATTTAAGGTTATATCTCCTAATAGAGAAATATCTTATAAGATAGAATATTAAGTTAGTTATAGAAAAGTTTACTAGTAAGGTATTAATAGAATCTGCAGCAGCCCGATATCTAGAGAAGGTTAAAGATAAAAGCCAGACAGAAAATATAATAACAACTAAAATAAACTTAAATAAATCTCTCAAAAATAAAAACAATAAATTAATTAACTTTCTAGCAGCCTTAAGCCCTTTTAGCCTCTCTAGCTTCTAGAAGGAATTTTCTAAAGAATTAAAAACTAATAATCTCTTCTAGTATAGGTTTCTTCCTCCCTTTTTAACCTTATTCAGACTACTCTAGAAATATTCCTACTAGCAACTAGCTAGCCTAAGTATTCCTAACTGCCTATTATAGTATACTATATACTACTTAAAGAAAAATCCTTTAGTATAAGATATAATAGATTATTAATTAACTATAATAAAAAGAATAATAATATATTAATCTTTAAAAAATTAGTAATTAATAATATATTAATAAAAAGCTCTAAAAGAGAAAGAAAGAAAGATTCATTCCAGGTATAGTTAATTAATTTATAGCTAAGCTAAGGGGTGGGTCTACAAAAGAAAAGATTTGAGCTAATTAAATTATTACAAATTTATTGCCCATCCCACAGCTTAGGGTTGCTAGCGCCACCCACCCCTCAGGGAAGCTAGCCACTAACCCTCAGGTTGTGTAGGTCCTTTTCAAGTCATCGGTTGGGATAAGCTGGCCTCTGCATTGTCCATGTTTCTTGCAGGGCTGTAGTACTGCTTATGAGCTTCGCAGTACAAATGTCTACATAGACTCAGATCAACGCTGGGGACCTCACTGTCGTATTCTGTCGTCACTAGCAATGAAGCACTATTCATCCATCCATCTGTACTTGTACTTGTACTGCCTTTTCGCGCCATCAAGGGCGATTTCCTTCCAACTACTTATCATATACTCTATGTCATTCCGGTGGGATGTACTCCGTAAGTACTTCCACTCCATGAACTAAATGAGGAAAGTGGGGGGAGATTCCACTCTCTTTAAGGACTAGCTTCGACCCCAAAATCCACAGGGTCACAAGTCGTGGTGAGACGCCACTCCATGCTAACTGTCCCCTACGTGAGATTCATCATGCTATCTGACGTTGGTCCTGGGCCACGCTTTGTCTACCATCTATTACACGAAAGAAGGGCTAGATAAAAACGAGAAAGGAAGAACGTGGAAGGAAAAAAAAAGGTAGTCAAGACCCAAGCAACATTGCCATAAAAGCCCAGAAAAACCAAGGGCCTGGGAACAGTAGAACCTTTGCCTCTAGATCAGCCAGCCTTTCCCCTATCAACACCAAATTGTCCCCGGAAAAAGAAAGTGTGCAAGGCGTTGTATCGCCCACCACACACCCTCTTGGAATTTTCATGGTCAACAAATGGTGACGGTGACAGAAGTGCTACGACCAATAACGTACCTGGGACCTATGCTTGGCTTTCAGAGAGCTAACAAATTGTCAAGCCTTGTCTTCTGAAAATGACCGGCGCTGAGCAATCAGGTTAACCAGGACCGCGGTCACCTCCTTGGCCATCTTGAAATGACCACAGATGTACAGATGGGCATCCTCGTTCTCGAGCAGGCTCAGCACCTTGACGGCCAGCTCCTTCAGAAGATGCTGTACGTAGACCTTGGACGGGCCAACTCGTGAAAATGCCACGTGCAGATGGAACTGATGCTCGAGAAGCCCTTTGCTCATGTTCCACTCTTCCTCGTACATGAAGTCCTCGTCCGGTCTCCAGCAGCCGGTGAAGAGGACAGACTGTCCAACGCGCTCGCCGTTCTGTGCCGACTGCACTCGCCGCGCCACGAATGCGCGGAAAGGGGCGACTCCACTCCCGGGACCGATCATGATGATGATGGGAGTGCTGGCGTCTTTGGGTAAGCAGAAGTGCGACTGACGCGTCGACACTATTATCCGGAGGTCGTCGTGATTGCAGCGGGGCAGGCGAAGAGCTCGCTGCTGCTGTGAGATACTGAGAGTTGGGACTTTGGAAGCGCAGGCCGGCCGGCATCTCGTCGTCTTGAATTGCCACCGTGACGTGTATTCTGTAGGGGGACTCGGTGGAGACTGTGCTCGAGGGCGAGATGGAGTAGTAGCGGGGTCTGAGGGGCGTCCAATGATCCAGAAGAATGTCAAACAACAGCGAAGACCACGGGGTCCCGTTGCTCGTCCTTCCCAGTAGCTTGGCGAGATTCAATCTCTGTTGTGTCACCTGATGGTGGAACGACTCCTTGTCCTCGGTGAGCCTTCCAATAGACTCCTTTGCCTCCTCGGTAGGCGCAAACGAGGTGAAAACAGCTTGGGAACCTGAAGAAATTTCCCGAAACTGAAGTAGAGGAATGAAGATACAGCTGCTCCTTGGGAGCCTTGGATTGATGAGCTGACATTGTTGGTCGTTCTAGCTTTCCGAGAATAGGATCAAAGAGGATGAAGTCGCAGACACGTCTTGGAATTCTTCTTCAAGGCGATGGGGTCACATCTGTATTGATGTCTTTTTCGTCATGCTGTTGGGCATATAACTATTTCTAGCCCAGTACCCTTGCCCATGCTGATCTCCCACATAACCCCACAATCTCCAATGCTCATGAACCTTGCGGGGGTTTAGGAAGCCTGAGGTCTGAATTGGGGGATCAGTATCTATTACATAATTAGCATGTAAATATAGCCAGCGTCGAGATCCTCTACTATTGCAACCCCCTCCCTGTGGTTAACCCGTGTCAGTAAGGCTTCTAAAAAGCCAGCTAAAAATTCATGGGTTAGATTAGGTCGTCTTTTCCCCGCATCGAGTTCCCGGGGTTCTCGGGGATGCAGCGACAGCGACATGCCGAGGCCCTAGCAATTGTAGCTCCAAAATTACGCAGCAGTGTCGGCTCGCTCGGTGGCTGCCACCTCGTCGTTGGGTACGTCCTTATGTGATTAACTTACTAGGTATGTACGTACCTAACGTTTAGCTTGGGTACCTAGTCAAAGGGCGAGACCGGCCTCTAAAAGACCTTTCCATTCTTCCCCATTGGCTCGTACTGTGGCAGAAACGCGGGGTAATCATGGTTTACCCACAGGTTCTCGGGTACTCCAGCGAACCCCGGAATCAATCCACTCCTGCATCCAGATGAGACGCTTCCGTGTCCCCAAATCTCATCATCACCAGCATCAGCATCGCGCCCGCAAGTTACAGCTACAGTCCACGGTCCACAGTCTACAGTCTACAGTCTACAGTCTACAGTCTACAGTCTACAGTCTACAGTCTACAGTCTACAGTCTACAGTCTACAGTCTACAGTTGCAGTTTACAGAGACAGAGACAGACATGGTCGGCTCCTCATTCCACATCTTCCGGGCCCTTCACCCACCTGGCAAGGCTACTCAGGGCGTACATACCTGCCCGACCTGCTTCAAGACCTTCACGCGAAGCGAGCACTGCACGCGACACCAGCTCTCGCACAACAAGCAGCGGCCCTTTACGTGTCAGTTTTGCGGCAAGACGTATGCACGAAAGTAAGAAACTGCCGGCCATAATAAGTCGCTACAGCAAAAAAAAAAAAAGAAAAAAAAAGAAAAAAAAAAGAAGACGGTTACTAAGTAGATTGAAAATGAACAGAGATCTAGTCAAGCGACACGAGCGGACGATACACGTAGACGAATACTCGAGGCAAATGGAAGACGAAAACACCACCCAGAGCACCTCGAAAAACGTCGACGATAACCAGGAGCAGGAGCAGGAGCAGACGTCGCCGAGGCCAGAAAATGCACAATCATCCTCCGATTCCGATTCCATCACAGTGCAGGTCGTCCCGATGGTGAGCCCAAATCCACGCAAAAGGCCACGTCATGACGAGGGCGAAAAGGCCAATATATCAGCGACCGACCCCCCCACGACGAGGCTGCCAGGTGGTTCCATTTCCACAAAGACCACCACCGTCGCCGACGACACTCCAAACGTCGTCTTGCTGGAAGAAATCTCGTCGGCGAATCATGGCTTGGGTCAGTCGAGGCCTTCGGGAGACGAGTTCGCTGGCACCGTCGCGGAAATCATGGCCGCAGCCCCCTCAAACCCTGTGACTGAGACTGAGGCAGGCCTCGACGCCCTCGACAATGGCACTGGCTGTTCACCCGGTTCGGATCCTCTCATGTTTATGCAATCATTGGATTTCCTCGGCGACGACTTTGATGACATGGCTGGCGAATTCCACTTTGAGTCAGGCTCCGGGATGCCGCACAACGACGCGAGCTTTCCGTGGCGACACGCTACTTTTGCGCCTCTCGAGTTACAGAATCACATGCCGGAGCAGCAGCAGCAGCAGGGCTTCAGGTCAAGTGATGAGTCGCTACTGACACCCGAAAGCAGCAGAGGGCCCGACCATCCTATCCACTCGGCCCGGGAGAACCATCCCGGTCGGCTACCCAAGATCCTCAAGGAGACACCTGCGAGCCTGCCGCGGATTCTGATAGACGACGATGCATATCAGCATCTGCAGCTTGATACCTGCTCGCGGCTGGGACAGTCACATATCCCGCTGCCTCTGAAGAACCCTTGGGAAGTGCAGCTCATGCTTAACGGCTACATCGACAGCTTCCATCGCCACCTTCCCATCCTCCATCTCGCCTCGATGAAGCCGAGCCAGACGCCGAGCCCCCTGATATGGGCAATGTGCTGCATTGGAAGTCTGTACCGCCTCGATCGAGAAAAGGCACGTCGCTTCCATGCCTTGGCAGTCTCGATGCTGCCCTCGAATACCAACAACTACCGGATTTTGGGGTCGCCGCAGTCCTGCCAACGCCAACGAAGCATAAATACGGACATGGAACCGCTCTGGGTCATGCAAACTCGCGTGTTGCTATGCTTTTATGCATCACTCGGCGGGGATCACGACGTCGCGGTTGCTGTATTCGACGAGCTAGGCCTCTTTACAAGGGTTCGTAGTACCCTGATCAGTTGATCTCCGGGCTGATGGAATATAGTATTTGCTGACCATGCCACTCTTTTCTGTAGGATTACCGACTGCGCCGGGATTACCTCCGACGCTCTCAGCCTCCGCGCCGCCATACCTGGGAGGAATGGATCGAGAGGGAGTCAATGAAGAGACTGCTGTGCGGCATGTTTATGAAGAGCAACCTGCTCCTCATCCTGTATGACGTGGTGCCCGGGTTCGACACCAGCCAAGATCTGGACATTGAGGCCTTGGAGGAAGAACGGCTGTGGAATGCACCCACCGCCGCCGCGTGGGAGGTTATGCGACAGGCAGTCATCCCTTGCACCAAGAGCATCCGTGACATCCTCGCCGACATGCTTTCTGAGGTACCACCAGATGAGGACGAAGTTGCAGACTCCTACGGCGTGTCCGGGTTCACAGCGCTCGTCGCGGTTCATGCCGTCAATATACACAACTGGCATCTTTCCCAGGTCTCACGAACGATGAGGAGGGGGATGAAGACGGCGGGCATTGCACCCAACGCCATGCTGCAACACTCGCTCGCGGCCCTGACGAGGTGCCGCGAGGTTCTGCGTCTTTCACGTCCCAATGGCGCCGAGCCCATGTGGGACGATCCCGAGGGACCGCTGTTGTTCAACTGCGAGGCCATGCTCCGCGCCGCCTACGCTCGACTGTTCACCGACGCGAGCTTGCCGCAGCGCTTCACCATACTGTGCGCCTCTTCAGAGGACAGACAGACTGCCCTGCGAGACTTTGTTGCGGCCAAGCAGGAGCGCAGCGCCTTGATGACCAAAGCGGTTGGTCACGTCCTCGAGTCGATCCTGATTCCTATCAAGGTTGGTTATTTGCTAGTGCAGAAGACGGCAGCATTCTCCTGGAGCGTCGAGACTGCGGTATCTGCATGGGCATGTGGTCAATACTCCCTCCCCCCTCTCTCTATAAGTTGTCTCAGGAGGAAAAGCTAACTCGACATGTTTCTTTTGCAGTCTTCCTCCTCTGCAAATGGGTTTATTGCATCGAAACGCTAAAACCTCAAGACGGTCCCAAAGAGCTGGAATCCCGTCTCATCTCTCAGGTGAAGACGGCTTTACACAATATGGGGTGCGAGTACGAGGAGGGGCGCTCCCTGGCCGCGGCTCTTGGAAGAGCATGGGCCTCTTTCCACAACGACGTAAGTTGATCTACGGATTCGTCAGAGTAAGAAAATGTCTGGGACCGTTACTAACGGGACTGACAGGTCTGGGTGTGGGGAATCACCGCGCGGCTGGGCCAGAACTTGATGGAGCTAGCGGAGCTTTTCGAGTCAAGCTATGAGGAACATTGTCGAAACGCGACGACGGGGTCAAATGAAGAGTGTGAAAACTTCGCGCCCCTCATCTTAGAGAGGAAGGGTCTTACAGTATGGATGGATGGTGGAGGTAACGCAGAGTGAATAAGCACGGGAGTGAGGATGACGGCCAAGTCAAAGGCGACTTTGCTTGTGGCTAATTATGAGATGTGTAGACAGTTTAGATGGGACGATAAAGACGAAATACCGTCCGAGAGAACAGCAATTGTCTTAGCAAATCATACGAGTCTGCTTCTATATTTGTCCAAGATTGGCCATGTGCGAACGTACCGCTGTAATCTGCCGCCGGCATACAGTCGCGGTTGTATTTGGTAGCTGACGGCACTCTCCAGTTCTTGAATTTGCCCGCTATTTCGCACCTCCTCACCCACTTGCCACAATGGGAAAGGTGAGGTGAAAGACTCACTCTGAAGGCACGGCTTGCGGATTATCCACTTTCTACTAGGGAAATTCTCGCCGAGAACATCGTAGTGTGCTCTCTAGGGTAGGGGCTCCCCTAGGATGCATCGAGAGCGGTTCAATATCAACAAGCTAGGTGACTACATGATGAATGGCAAAGCAATTCTCAGAAAGCAGCTATAGGTAGGCTTCCGCTCAAGTCAGTATTGAGTGAAGTGAGACTATTTCCATAAAATGCCACGATAGGGGAGTAGCGTTGTGAATAATTGGTGGCACGCCTGGTTGAACTTGCTCATATTAGTCACGCGGCTCAAATTGTCCCATCTCTCTCATCGCGAAACTTTACGAACGGTATCTGCAAGATGGTACCACCGTATGTTGAATGCACAAGTCTACAATCCTTAGCCTTTCTTTGCAAGCACTTGTCGTGAGCAGGCGTAACTAGGGGTGCGGGATAATTCCGGTCCCCTCTGAAAGGAGTACCCACATAGTACTTAGAGCCCTCTCTTTCTCGACCAAAATTACGGACACGCGGAATCACTCAAGTTACGTAGCTGGTGCGCTAACCCGCAATGAGCAGTGGCAGATGGTGGGGTTTGACACACTTCCTATCATGGTTACGCTGTAGGTACGAACCCGGTCTTTTCTGCCCCACCAATGCCGAGTTCTCTCGCATGGACTACGGTGTAACTTAAGCGTAGACTAGTTACCCCATCATAGGAAAGTCGACCAGCCTCGAAGCCGCATAGTTGATGATCCTGCAAGGGGCTCTCTGTTTGGCAGTACCTGTTCACTTCTGGTCATATAAATACATACTTGAGCATTGCCCTACGGTATCCTCCAAACGGATATTGCCTCATCTCTACTCCAGATACTCAAGATTCTACCGCACCGCCTGAGGTAACATTCATACAGCCATGTCGTCCTTCCAGCCTCCACCAAAACTGTCAGACAAGTACTCTGGCATCCCGGAGCGCCTTCTCGAAAAGGCGACCGCGATGAAGCGCGAGGTTGTCGAGCTGTCGACCAGCGAGATTATTCCTCGTCCCTCGAACATCGAGCTGCCTGTCATCCCTTCGGGATACTCCCGGCCCCGATTCAATCGAGCAATTGAGTCGATCCGAACCCTCATCGGACCTGAGAATGTCGAATTGAACGACAAGCCCCTGGATGATGGCTGGTAAGGAGCACACCGTTGCACAATCTTGTCTTCTCGGCGCGTATCTAACATGTGACAATCAGGTACCTTGAGCGTATGTATCGGGGTTTCAAGTCAGTTTTCGTCCAGCCTTAACTAGTTTTTATAGATCCCAACACCCACGATGCGTTCCACTTGGTTGAACAGGAAGAAATGGTCTCCGCTGCCACCGTGTATCCGGCATCGACCGAAGAGGTTGTCCATATTGTGAGATGGGCCAACAAATTCGAAATTCCCATCTATGCCATTTCTATGGGTCGCAACCGTAAGACATGGCTTTTGGAACACTGATGACTTGCGCATTCACCCGCTGATCACTCCCAAAGTCGGTTACGGCGGCGCTGCCGCCCGAGTCCGAGGCAGCGTTATCGTGGATCTTGGCAAGCGCATGACCAAGATCCTCGACATCAATCCCGATACGTGCACCTGCCTCTTGGAACCTGGTGTTTCTTTCTATGCCCTCTACGAGGAGATTCAGCGAAGAGGCCACCATCATTTGTGGATTGATGTTCCTGATCTTGGCGGTGGTTCTGTGCTCGGAAACACAGTCGACCGAGGTGTTGGTTATACGCCTTATGGAAATCACTTCGAGTGCCATTCTGGCATGGAGGTTGTTTTACCAACCGGCGACGTCATACGCACTGGCATGGGAGCACTACCAGGAAACAACACCTGGCAGATCTTCCCATATGGCTTTGGACCGTATGCCGAGTTAGTCGAAGAGAAGAATCACGGCCCAGATCCTGCGGCTAATGAGCATTTCAGTGGCATCTTCACGCAATCCAATTTTGGCATCGTTACCAAGATTGGTATGACACTCATGCCCAATCCCGGTGGATCCGAGGGATTCGTGAGTAGCATGCAGAGCCAGCCTTGGACGATTCCGGATTCTAATTTTTGCTGGCAGATGTGCACCTTTAAGGAAGAAGAAGATCTGGCCCAGATCGTAAGTGCACTCCCACCAGCAGCTGTGCCATTGTTCAAGGGGTAGACTAATATCGGACCCAGATTGAAGTGGTTCGCCCTCTGAGGATTAGGAATATCCTGGAGAATGTTGCTCAACTCAAGCATGTGATTCAAGAAGTTGCTTTGCTCGGCAAGCTTCGAACCCACTGGTACCAGGGCAAGGGACAGATTCCTCTTAAACGACTCAGGGAGATCGCCTCGACCCTGCCTTGCGGCGACTGCTCGTGGGTTTATTACGGTAATGTCTACGGGTAAGGCTGGACCAGAGAGACAAAGTCCAGGTTTGGAGGCTGACAGGATTTGCAGACCCAAGAAAAACAGAGACGAGAAGCTCAAGATGATCCGTGAGGCATTCGAGACGGTGCCCGGGGCGCGCTGGATCCCCAGGGACAGTCTACCCAAGGATCATTACATGTTTTCTCGAGAGAAGATTGCAAGCGGCGTCCCGGAGTTCGAAGAGCTCAGGTGGCTCAACTGGCATGTAGGTGAACCTGAACAAGAACAGACGAGCTGCCGCGCCGAGGGTGCTAACTGTAAAATAGAAGAACGGATCTCACGTCTTCTTCAGCCCAGTATCAGCCCCACGAGGCGAGGATGCTATGAAGCTGTTCAACGTAAGTTCATTGCTTCGACTAGAGAATTGTTCTGTGCCTCGTTCACTCACTCACTCACTCACGCAATTTGATAGATTGCCAAGAAATGGCACGACGAGTGCGACCTTGACTCTTTCCCGGCATGCTGCATCGGCCTCCGCGAGATGTACGTCATTGTCAATATGGTGTACGACCGAGGAAACCCGGTCTCCAAGGCCAACGCGTACCGTTGCATGCGCGGCATGATCAAGGATGCAGCGGAAGCAGGCTTTGGAGAGTACCGCACGCACTTGCTGCTCTCCGACCAGGTTGCTGGAACCTACAGCTGGAACAACAATGCCTTGATGAGGTTCCATGAGTCCATCAAGGATACCCTGGACCCCAACGGCATCCTGGCCCCCGGGAGAAATGGAATCTGGCCGAGGAAGTACCGCAACAAGGGGTGGGAGCTCGGCGAGAATGATCTAGAACCTCGCACTCAAGGGTTGGACGTTTCGCATAAGACTAGGGCGGCGAGGGAAGGCGATTCCAGGTTGTGATTCACGATCGATAGATGCTCCTGTGGGACAATGATCAATTTAATTCAGACCGAGAACGAATACGAGACTACCTAAGAGGTTTGCGCGAGCCCAGACAAGATGAATATCATTACAGGCCTCACTCTTCTGCATATGCAGCAGATGAACAGTGCCATTTTACCGACACGTGGGTTGCCACCAAGCCTGCCAACATGCCACACAAGGCCGCAAATTCCTCACCGAAAACCTCGTTGCCGTCGTATGTACAAAGACGAGGATTGCTGTTCTTGGCCATGTGGTGGGAGTGAGAGTGGGGGCGAGGCGGAGGCGGGACATTGGTTTGTCGTCCTCATTCATCATTTAGTCTAACTTACTCATTGCGGCACACAATAAACTTAGTGGCTTAAACTTAGTGGCATCTACCAAGGTGAGACAGTAAACTACCCCGCACGTCTTTTAGTTTTTATTCGTCTACAAGCCCAGAGTTTGAACAGCAGAAAGTAGGCAGATCGATCTAACGCATATCATCCATAGATGAATAACATGAGGACTTTTGAGTACGTCGGTGCTCCCTACCGAGTCTTGTTCGGCAACGGCATCCTCAAGCAGGAGGTTTGTCCGCTTATGGAGAAGCTCAACAGTAAGGCGGCCATTATCCTTAGTACGCCGGAGCAGGTCTCAGTGGCCGAGACAGTTCAAGGCCTCCTAGGTGGCGCTGCAGTATGTGTCTTTTCCGAGGCAACGATGCACACACCAACCCACGTCACAGAGAAGACGTTGGCTCTCATTAAAGAGAAGAAGGTCGATGGTATTGTCTCAGTAGGAGGAGGCAGCACTATTAGCCTAGGCAAAGCTGTAAGCGTGCGCACAGGATTGCCTCACCTTTGCATTCCTACGACATACGCTGGCAGCGAGATGACGCCGATTCTAGGCGAGACTGAGAATGGGCGGAAGGTCACCAGGCGCGATACCGAGATCCTGCCTAATGCAGTCTTATACGACGTGGAGCTCTCCAAGATGCTTCCTACGAAGATAAGCCTATATAGTGGTATAAACGCCATTGCACACGCTGGTAAGATGCGCCTATGGACAGGAAAGTTGGTTGTCGCTAACCTTGTCCAGTTGAGGGTCTCTATGCTGCTAATAGAAACCCCATCATCGAGCTAATGGCACTCGAAGGCATCAAAGCACTTTGCGAGGCATTGCCGATTATCAATAGAGATCTTCAAAACCCTGAAGCACGCTACATGGCACTGTATGGAGCTTGGCTTTGAGGATTGGTCCTCGGTACTGTGGATATGGCAGTGCATCACAAGTTGTGTCATACGCTCGGAAGAACCTTCAACCTACCACACGCGGAGACCCACGTTGTCATGCTGCTACACGCCTTGTCTTACAACCAGTCCCATGTCCCCGAGGCAATGGAGAAACTGGCGAGTGTTCTACCAGAGTCCAATGGAGATGTCGTCCAGGGCCTCAATGCGCTCTACCGACGCCTGGGTATTCATTTTGGTCTCAAGGACCTTGGCATGCCGGAGCATGGTGTCGAAAAGGCCGCAGAGATTGCTGTCTCTAATACGTACAAGAATCCACGCCCTCTGGAGCGTCAAGCTATCCAGGAAATTATACGTCGCGTCTGGGCAGGGGAGAATGCTTCATCAGTTTGATAGAAGGGAGCTTAAATTACAAACATCTTGCATTTTCTCAAAGTATCCAGCAGTATACCCAATGCTATGAAATCAACGATAGCATTGAGGACTTTGGTAGGAAGACCTAGTAGACAATTACTCCAAGTGTTTAGTCGAATATCGGCAACACCACTCCTCTCGATAAATCAGGGGCTACACAGCGATTCTGGTGCATCTAATGATCGTAGCTGATTTGAGACGGGAGAAGATGCACCTTATGTTCAATTTACCATGCTTCCTACCCTCTACTAATGCTACCTGCCTCATAAGTAGCTTTTCAAGTGGTTTGATACTACCAAACTTCCACGCACCTGGACACTGAGTACGAGGGCGCACAGATACACGGCCTGTAGATAAAGAAAAGGATTTGCCGTTGTTTGAAATGACTAGGAAAGAAACTAATTCTCCGTTGTGATCCCTCCACGTCACATTCCTTGTCTCAAGGCAACTGTGTAGTACATGTCTTGAGGTTTGACAAACCAATGATTTTGATACTTGACTCTCTCCGGCCTGAAAGCAGCGAAAGCATATCGCTTGACAAGCGTCGGGACCAGTTTGTTCATTTCCATCAAACTAATGTGTTTCCCAATGCAAGTTCTGCTACCGGCGCCAAACTGTTTGCACCGAAGTCAACTTCTCAGATCCACTAATAAGAACCGGAATGGGCGAGATGCGTGAAATGATAGTGCTGGACTCACAGGCATGAAACACGAATTCATCAGGGACAGCTGTTCCGGCGAAGCCTCCAGCCATCTTTCCGGCCTGAATATCGCCGCATCGGCCCCGAACACGCTTTTGTTTTGGTGGGCGACCCAGGTATTCACTCCGACGGTAGTCTACCTACAAGTAAGCATAGAAATCGTAAAACAGATGGAGGGATCAAGACTGACACCGGCAGGGAAGAATTTCCCGCTGATTGTAGCACCACCCTCGGGGACTAGTCGTACCAAGGGAAGACCGGTTGCTGGATGTATCCTCAAACCTTCCTTGATGCATGCTTGCAGATATGGCATGGACTGAGCGTCTTGAAACGGCATGAACTTGTTATCGCCGAGGTCCCTAAACTTCTCATCAACTTCTTCTCGAAGCTAGAGACGGGTTTCTCTATGTCAGCGAGGTGTTCTGTGACGAGACAAGTGGCCTACGGTACACCAACCTTCATGAGACTTTGCGGGCGTTTAATGAGATTATGCATGATGCTGCACAGAGAGATCGAAGTGGTATCTGAGCCAGCTGCAATGTTGGTGAAGCAAGTGATGTACGCGGCATTCAGGGGAAACCTTTCGCTGTCTCGCTCATGAATCTCCATAGTCTTGCTGAGGAAGCTCCCGCCACTGTCCTGGGCCTTTTTGCCCAAACACGTTTTCATGGCTATTTGGATCTGTTCCCTTGTGAACTGAGCAACGTGCATCATACCGTTTGTGCGAAACTTGGCCATCAGCCAAAACAGGGGCTTGTGTAGGCCCGGGAAGATGCCAACCAGAGCACAGTATTTGAGGTACGAGTCCAAGCTGGAAAAGATGTTTCGTTCGTCGACGCCCTTTTCTAGCAGGCCGAGCCTCTTGGATAACTGGTGTACGTTAACTCTGGTCGCAGAAATGTGCCAGGAGAGGTCCCAGCTGCGGGAGAACGCACTGTAATCTGGCTGATGACGTCAAACGCGTAAGACTGCATCCAGAACTGCAAGTCAAAGGGCTCTCCTGACGCTGCCAGCTTGTTCAGGCGTTTCTGGTACAACACAATGCACTCGTCAACACTATCTTCCATGCTCCGAAGGGCAGTGACTGAGTACAGATTCGCCACCAGTCGTCGATGCAAGGCATGGCGCGTCGTGTTTCGATCGGTGAACAGGCCTTCGTATTCCGCATGAGGATTGCTGGAGGCGTCGTACCAGGCCGCCTAGAATGGTGTCAGTTCAACTCCAGATTTCAAAAAGGCTCCAGGACACGGCACGCCGAGGTCCATATCGCTATGCGGGCACCCTTCACCTTTGGAAACGTTCGTCTCAAGCCGTAGATGAGCTTGACAGCATCAGGCTCAGACAGGCTATATTGATCCGGCGCTATTCTGACGATTGGTCCTTTACTCCTCGTTAGCCATGTTGAGCCCCAGGTATTTATTCTCCCCTGGTATGACCACGAAGGACAGGACACAACTTGCCGTATTTCTCGTGTAGTTTGACATTGTCCTTGTGAAAGTCCCCTTGCCAGACCTTTGTGAAGTACCATAGCCGAGTAAAGCGAGCCGCAATCGGACCCGGCAAGCCTCTGAGAGGTGAGAGGATGACTTGAAGGATGGTCAAGATGGGGAACACAATGAGGGCTACTGCAGCGAGCAGTAGAAAGGGGTGTTTCGCAGCGAAAGAGAACAGCCTAGCTGGAATAGTGCCATACTTGGTAGTCTCCTGTGCGTCGTGTTGTGAGTCCATGATGAAAGGCCTTGACCTGAACAAACTTAACATGCCAAGCACACACTCTGGAGGGTTGGTGTGTTAAGGTAATAGCAGCAAGTCAGTCGCGGAGGCCTAGGGTTATCAAGCACTCAATCTGGTGTAACCAGCCCTCATCTTGCCCTTAATTCTGATTTTTGAGTACTGGCTACACTGGGTTGAGTGCTTGATAGTCTCTCTCTTAAACGGTATCTAAGCTAACCAATTGAGGCATACGACGTGGTTGACACTTGGCGGGGAAACTAGGAGTGCAGATCTAAGCGGGGCTTGTCCCGCCACCTACTTCCCCCACATGATACGAATCCAGCTTAGCTTTCCCCATGGGCATGGGGATAGTGACACGCGGGGGGTTGGTAATCAATAGTGCACACTGGTCGAGGGCTCGAAGCCTGTAGGTGCAATGTGCGAGCGCCTCGTTTCCCTGGGTGGCAGTAATGCTGTTCGGTAGGTATTCGTCACAAAGACGCGGCATCCGAGTCTGATGGACTTCGGTGCCCTTCTCAGTGTGCTAAGACATCTTTGAAACTGCGGAGAGTGTCCAGAGTCTAGACCCTTGCCCTGGGTTCCGCAGATTTCCCCGGATTCTCTCGTTTCTTATCGACACATGCCGACGCGCGAATATCTGCCGACATAAGATACTCCCCGAGGACATTGTGCATAATGAATGGTTGAGTGTAACAATGAGCGAGGAGAACCTCTGCCCTTCACTTCAAGAATCAACACGTCCTGCTTCCGGTGATTAGCGAAGTACTATCTGTATTCCCTTTTCGCGCCGTCAAGGGCGATTTGCTTCCACATTGACAAGGAAGACGTTTTCTCACACATTTATGGTAGTTGGCTGAGTACATACCGCCGCAGCTAGGTATCATTTGTGCGCAGCATATCCACCGAGACACCGATTGATTAGCTTCTCTCAATTTGTCCAAACGCCCAAGCTATTCCTCATAAGCCATCAAATTGCCCCCCGCAAAATGATCGGCGTAAACCTTCATCACCCCGCATCAATCAGCTTCAGACCTTGTGGCGTTTCTAGTCATCCAGTAGTCGCTCTCCCTGTTTAAGTTGGTGAGCTAGGAGGCCCTGGGAACGCAACCTACTGTAGCCACACATTTGAGGGGCTCGCAAATGATAGATATTTGAGCAATCCTGTCTCCACCCCAAGATCGTCTGGTCAAGATCCACCACAGAATATCCCCTCTTCTATTATTTTCATTGCAGCTCTTTTTCCAAACATAGCTATGGCTTGGGGTATTCTTGAGGTAGCATCGGGCCAGGGGCATCATGTCCCAGGCACTGTGCTTCTGGAGGAGCAGTCTGACAACATCGTTGTCGGTCATATCGAGCATGTCAAGAAAGTTGTACACAAGAACGAGACGGTGATTCTTGTGCCGCAACCTTCAGATGATCCCAACGATCCTCTGAACTCGTCCCTTCTGCAACGAGACCTTCGGTTCCTCCTATTCGGTTATTGCGGAGTTCTTATCATCGGGGGGTCAGTAGTTCCATGCTATTGTCTAGTTCATCACCGCACGCTTAGACTGACTAAATCACAGCATTGGTCCTATCCTGGCTTCCTTCGTACCCGAACTCATGACCCTCTTCAACGTCAGCCTCGCCGATGTTTCGCTTCTCACGGGCTACAGTCTCTGTGCGACGGGAGCTTCGGGTATCGTCATTTCTGCCGCTACGCGCAAGTACGGAAAGCGACCTACATTACTCTTCTCTGTGGTCTGCGCATTTGTCGGAACAGTTTGGGGCGGTGCTGCGCAGTCCTACGACTCTTTGCTGGGCGCCCGTGTTGTCCAAGGTTTATCCGTCTCCATGTTCGAGTCCATCTTTTTTGCCATTGTTGGGGACTTGTACTATGTCCACGAACGAGGATTTCGCACCTCTATCGTAACCACAGTCGTTTCCGGAATTTCGAACCTGCCCGCCGTTCTTGCTGGTAAGATCACCACAGATCTGGGTTGGAGATGGGTTTTTTGGCTGCTCAGCATCTTTCTCGGGGTTGGCCTTGTTCTGGCTGTGCTTTTTGGGTGGGAGACGGCCTACAATCGCAAAGCCATTTACAACACGGATGTTGGTTCTCAAGATGTGAGTGTTTGCGAGCGCTTTTCCTCTTCTCCTTTGGCATCTTCTGTAGTGTATACTGACGCATTGCTTGAAAAGAATCTCGAGAAACTTGAAGCGAAGAGAGCTGCTATAGTCGACCATATCGAAAGTCAAGTCGACGGCATCTCCAAGGCCGAAACTGCGACCAGCATCGCGATTCAACGTCAATCGTTTTTGACATTGATGAAGCCATACTCTGAAACGTTCACCGATGAGCCATTGTGGAAGCTGATGATTGCCCCTATCACGATCCTGTATAACCCTGTTGTCATCTGGGCTGTTACGTTGATGTCTTTCCCAACACTCTGGCTTGTAGCAATCAACTTGCTCACAGCTCAAATCTTCTCGGCCCCGCCGTTCCTGCTCAACACCACACAGCTCGGGTACTTTTCTGCCGGTCCAACCGTTGGCGGCTTTCTGGGCGCGTTGATCGCTGGTCTGGTTTCGGATCCTCTGATCAAATTCTTTTCGCGCCGTAATCAGGGCGTTTACGAGCCCGAGTTCCGACTTTTCCTCATTGTGCCTGGATTTTTATGTTCCGCTATCAGTTATTTCCTTTTCGGATATTTTATCGAGCAAGGCAAGAGCCCTGTCGTAATGTCAGTACTTTGGGGAATCGCCACAGCCGCTCTGCAGTTCATTATGATGGCGATTGGCACATACTGTGTCGACGCTTATCGGGCAATCAGTGTGGAAATCTTTATTGCCACCATGATCGTCAAGAACTTTGTTCTCTACGGCTTTTCATGTAAGCTTGTCAAAAGGGTTGTACACAGCATTCCATGCCTTGGCTAACGCGCTGATTAGACTTCATTAACGATTGGATTGTGCGCTGGGGTCCAGCAAAGATGTTTTATGTTATTGCCGGCATCCAACTTACATTATGCCTTACTACTGTCCCGCTGTACATGTACGGTAAGAAACTACGAGCCTGGTGGCACAATGCATAGGCCTCGTCTAATCAACACGAGGTGGAATGCCGAGAGATATTCGAAAATCACGATACGAATGCTTTTGGTGGATTATGGCTTCGATTCTTGTGCTTGACATACTATGATAACCATCAGACACTGGTTGTTGGTTTAGCTAGTCTGTGAGGGGACTGAGGGCTTCTAGACAATCAAACTCGAAGTCTTACAATAATAATTCTTGATCTGAGTATATTGTATAGATGACACATAGTGATTGCATTATGTATTACAATCAATATAAACGAAATTCAATCCCGTTTGTTTGTCGATTCCGAAACCATTACCGTGTTATCCTTACTTTATTCCTGCTCAACATATGAAGAGGGGTCGACGTTTTAGCGCTCGGGTGCCGATTGTAGAAGCCCACAGGACGGAGACTCAATTTGGAAGGCATTTGTTCTCAGAGTCACAAGCATGGGCTCTGTTGGATAGCAGCTAGTTGGAACACCGCCAGAGAAAATGGATACTAAATTACGATGGCGCATAATGAGCTCTTCCCCAGGCTTGGATGATGTTCTGTGACATCACATCAGTATAGTTATCTGAGCTGCCGTTTTTCGCCATTAAGGAAGATCTGCTTCCACACTGGAAAAAGAAACACGTGTTTTCACACATTTCTGGCATCTTCTCAAACCATATCTGTATGGTTTATCGTGATGGTGCAGGCATCAGTGTGTGAACTCTCGATTTGTGTCAATCGTCTGGCTAAAAATGGCAATAGCATCTATCCCACATCAGTTAAGTTGCTGTGACAGGCAATTTGCTTCCCCCACATAGTCTCACCCCACTTTAGTTAAACCATTGGAGGCTTATACTACCCCCGCATAGACCCGTTATTACGCTGACCTAACAGATGGAAAAGGCGGATATTGCCTAAGCAACGCGTGACCGTATCTTTCCCACGTTTGGTAAATAGAATGCAGTAACGGTTTAAGCTATGCGGGACGTATGTGCCCCGATATGGAAGTATAGGGACAGATTGGGCATTAGGGCAACGTTGCCCTTGATGTATTGTCCAGTTTCGGGCATGAGGCCGATAGATGAGCCCCAAGGAATACTACATGAACGCAGAGCTCAGGTTTCTTTTCTCGCCTGCAGCACATCGGATTTCTACTCACCCTGATTTTCCTCTACATATTTTATCCAGTGTCGTGTTAAATTGGTCATAATCGCAATGGCGCTGTTGAAGAAAGTGACAGATGAACAGTTGACCAGCTTGAAGGGAAAGACGATCATTATCACTGGAGGAGGAAGTGGCATTGGCAAAGCAGCAGCAAACCTTGCTTACGGTCCGTATTTCCACGATTGATGAACATTCCACATCAATCCCTATACGTGACCGTTGTAACAACAGAAATTAATGTTAAAATTGTTATACAGCTGCTGGCGCCAACATTGCCATCGCCGATCTCAGTAATGATGTAGCAGCATCACTGTCTGAAGAATTCCCCGAGTACACTCTATCCTTTTCCGAGCCTCATGTCGTGTTGACCCGTGGTCATGACCAGATTGCATTTCTCATAGAGCGCAGTTCAGGGCTTTAACATGATGGTCTGATGACTAACGTACTCCAGGCGTATGATCTTTGTCAAAGCGGATGTTTCCAAATGGCCCGAGGTTTTGAACATTTTTAAAAAAACATGGGATCGCTTTGGGGCCATCGATGTCGTGCTTTCAAACGCCGGTACTCATGCTTTCGAGACCTTGCAGGATGAAGCGCTGGACGACGACGGTTACCCAACAGCTCCGAGTCTGACGAGCTTCGAGGTCAACTTGCACTCCGCAGCGTACTGCACCAAGGCCGCGGTTCATTTCTTTAAGAAACAGCCGCAAAGAAAGTGCCAATTGGTCTTTACTGGCTCAGCAGCGAGGTCAGTATCCTAACGACCCAGCGGCAATGAATGAAGTGAAAGATGCTCCATACTCACAGTTTCCAGTCTAATCGACACGCCGCCACTTTACCTTTACTGTGCCGGTAAGGCTGGGGTACTTGGTCTCATGAGAGGAATGAGACATAGTCTTCCGTGTGAAAACATGTCGGTCAACATGGTTGCGCCTTGGATGACAGGTCCGTGTTTCCAAAGAGAAAGAGAAAGCTGCAGTGCTGTAGTTACTTCTCCAAGCGTTACAGCTAATTAACGAATTACAGTAACCCCCGCGATGCCAGATTGGATCAAGGAGAAATGGGGTGAGTTGCCCACGAATGATACTATCGGAGTGGCAAAGGCACTCCTGCTGCCGGCAGTTCGGACCGATACCAACGGCAAGACTTTATGGGTCGCCGGTAACGATATTGTCGAGATAGAGGACGCTCTCCACGAAGCTCAGCCGCAATGGCTTGGAGCCAGGTTGTCGGCAGATGTTGACGAGGGTCAGTTGCGCTTGGGTATCGGCGCTTGAACAAATCGGCTGGAACACTATAGTGTCATCTATAGCCTATAGTCTAGTATAAATTCATCAGAATTTGTGTCAAATATCTGTCAGACGGACCGATGCTATATTTTGGGATCACTATGAGACGCCTGGAACAGCTTCAAGACCGGCTGCTAGGAATCCGGTCTGGACTACGGTCTCGGACCACCGGCAGGTGGGTCTTCCGGCCTAAGACGTCCGGACGTCCGGATCTCGGCCCCGGAGGCCGCCGGAGGCTGCCCTCATCCTCATCTATAAGACCGATCCTAGCCCCCTATTAGATAGAAAGAAATCAAGATCATCCATCGTCATCAAGCTGTCTCAACCAATCCATCTTGTCTGATAATATCTGGGTCTATATTCGGCGGTGTGTTAGTAACTAACCAACAAACAGTTCAAGACTGTCAACTTGGTAGTTCAAAAAATGCCATTCAGGCCGTCTATGTACTCGCTACAAATATCCCAGTGGCAAGAAAGGCTCTGAATCAAATTCAGCTACTACTATTGCATTTGCTAAGACGTTAGCAGCGAACCAGTCTAGGGCGTGCTGTCTAAAAAGTCCATTTTTCCTTATGTGGCGCATCTTCCGCCTCGGTCTTGAAATCAGTTGGAAAAGATCGAAGCTACTCATCAGAAATTTTGTTACCGCTTACTGTTCAACTTACGGTTACGTTTGCGGTCACTGTCACAAGAGTAAATGGTGGAAGCCGTCTGTAACCAAATGGGATTCACTGGTGTATCTCAACTACATAGTCGAGTAGATTTCAAAAGCCGAGATTCTCTCAACGCTCCCTTCAACCTAGACCCCGTTGGGGGCTTCAAACATGTCCTCTACTTGTTCATTCATCATGGTTGCCAATTTAAGATGGATGGCAGGGTCGTTGTTGAGCGCATCGAAAAATGCTTGTCGATCGGCG
Organism: Ilyonectria robusta; assembly: GCF_021365365.1. Taxonomy (NCBI): domain Eukaryota; kingdom Fungi; phylum Ascomycota; class Sordariomycetes; order Hypocreales; family Nectriaceae; genus Ilyonectria; species Ilyonectria robusta. Next base: position 21,595 of record NW_025764561.1, read on the forward strand.
ACAATCTGTGGATCGGTAGAGTGCAATCGCAGCTTAAGATCAGTGGATGCCTTGTTGGTGTAGTTGACCCATGCAGCCCGTCGCACACTCTCATAGCGACTGAATAGCTCATCCGGCTTCTCGCCGTGGCGGATGATCCTGATCAAGCAGTTTCCCAGTGCAGCAGCGTCTAAAAATCCTGTGGTGAGCCCAAGCCCGCCGATGGGATTATTCGACTTGGCAAGTTGTCAGCAAGTACCACATCGTCTGGGGATAGCTCTGTCTTACGTGTGCTGCATCGCCTGCAAGAACAACTCGCCCAACGTTCCAGGTCTTTGCAACCCTTTGGTGGGCCCAGTACGGGTTTGCACTGACCAAATCGTACTTGAGGGGACGCGGACCAGGCAGAAGTCGCTCATACTTCTCCTTTAGATGCTCCATAAGATCTCCCATGGGAACATCTGTACGCAGTCCGAAGGCAACACGCCATGGGTCGTCACCGGGGCCCGTTCTAGCAATCACTGCCCAGTCCTCCTCATCGACGATCATGTTGGCGGTTGTGAATCCATACTTCTCAAAATCGTACTTGACGTTGGATGCCACGAAGCGGAAGTCGTTCCACGTGAAGCCCTCAAAGGGAATACAAAGAGAACGACGCACAGAACTGCCCGCTCCGTCTGCGCCGACTAGATAGTCGCAGGTGAAGAACTTCTCGCCCATTGGGCTTGCGGCTACGACCTCGATCGGCTTCATGTCATCCTGCTGTTTGAGCCCGGCGAACCGATGCTGCCACAAGACACGAAACGACTTCTGAGCCTCACAGTGCTTGAGAATCAACTCACCCACAGCTTGTTGGCCAAGATGAATGCCGGTGAAGTCGTACTTCACTGCGCCTTTGGGGATTGCAGCCATCATGAGAGCGCCGAGTACCTCACCGCCTTGGGCATTGGTTTTGCGAAAGCTGACACCTTCTCGATTTGTGTGACCCGCCTTGAGCAGGTCATCGACGAGGCCAACCTTTTCCATTTCGTTCAGGACGATGGGCATATATCTTCTCGTCTCTGGTGGTTAGTAAAATGATTCAAGACATCGTTTTGGGATTTTCTCCTCCCCTGAGTCTGACTCACGTCGTTGCCCTGGCGCTTTTGAGCACATGGGGCTCGCTGTCAATCACAACGACATCGATTCCCTTCTGGGCAAGTTTGAGCGCTGTGAACAGCCCTACAGGCCCTGCGCCAACAATGAGAACTGTGGCATGGTCATATTCGATCTCGTTTTGGGGCGGAACGTCTGCCATGGTGATGTGAAGAGAAGATGGTAATGATCTTTACTAAATGGTTGGTTATCAATCCAAATTCAAGTACTATATTCCATATAAGTAGAAGGAGACATATCATTCCCTCGAATAACTATGTTCGTTAACCCCGTTTAGCCAAGAATGGCCAGGACAATGGGCGTGCGCAGTCCTTAACGTTTCGACCTACCCCCCTCCTCTCTCAATACTTAGACTACCCCACACATCCCAGAAGAGGAAGCAGCTCTGGTGTAAGTAAAGGAATACGTCGGTTTATGCGCAATTAGGCTTGCTGATTGTTTTCGGCGGTTGCAGCACAAGTGCTGCTTTCCTTCGCTATCTATTCCATTTGACTCTTTCGGCACATCTCCGTATGGTCTTTCCAGCAATAGGCCATCTTCAACGTCGCTCCTTATCTATCTGAAAGCGGCCGACTTCGTCTAAAAGGTAGCAACATAATGTGGCGCATAAAGCAAGGACTGTAGGAAGGCGTGAGGGTGTTTCAGTCGTTGCGTAATAGAAAGTCTGACTGTAGAAGAATGCAAGGATTTAGTTTTACAAGTGAAATGCATTAATTCTGGTTCCGCTTGATGCTGTGTTTTTTGCGTGCACATGATGGGTGAGAATGCCTCATTGGTCTTGTATGCTTTGTTATTATCTCTGTTTTATAATGAAGCTGGAAACATGCGATCAGAGTTGGCTGCGCACCATAGGGCATCATGAGCCCCGATCAATTCCACATGGCCTGTTGCTGCCAACTCGCGGAGCTGACCAAGTGCCTGTCTGGCAGCATCAGGGTCATTGTGGATGCAGCATACTGAACCATCTTGACCCTCCCAAAAGGCAATATCGCGTTCACCTGTGAGCAAGCGGCGGTCATGGTATGCATCCCCGCAGAGGCAAGCCCAATTTCCAGCAGACACCCGGCATAACAGATTAATATGGCCAGGTAAGTGCCCCGGGGAATTGAGCACGTAGATCGACCCGTCCCCAAAGAGATCTATAGAGGAGAAGCTCCCCAGAGTATCCCACCTGTAGTCGCTGTGGGCGTCCGAGATGTCAGGGAACTCGACGGTCTGATCTCTGGGCAACAATTCCTTCACAAAATGTTGGTGACTTGAGGTGGATGGAAGGCCGTGCTCGAGTAAGTGAAGCGTTCCTGGGCCTACGAAAAACTTTGCTTTGGGGAAATGCTCTGGATCTCCGTGATGATCATAATGAACGTGGCTCAGGATAACAATGTCGATGTCAGAGGCATCTATCTTCCCCTGCTGAAGGGTTTTTGCCACACCAGGCCCGATCGTGTACGGTTTTCTGTTCTGCAGATGTTGCTGTTGCGGCTCACTGTAGTTTGTGATTGACGAACGGAGGCCGAGGTCAAACATGATACCATGCGGTTTACTGTTTGGCGCCGGATGGAGTATGTGAAACGCCAAGGACGGAACCGTGTGGTAGGCATGCTGGTCGGCTGGCTCAGTAAAGAAACGCTCCAGTAAAGTTATGCTGCCCCCCGAAATGGGTGAAACTGTGACGTACACCTGTTCGTCGGAAGCAGGAGGTAGCATTTTAGACTTGAGGAAGTAAGTACTTTGCAAGGAGAGTGTGTTGAACAGTCGCCGTGAACGGTTTCTCGAGGGCGTGACAGAAAATAAAATGCTGGCCCATGGTTGAGAATATGGCAACTCAAATCTAGCGACAGGTGACAAAATCAAGCTGATTAAGACTGCGGAGACCAAGCGATTTTGGAGAGAAATAGGAAATAATTCCTCCCCTCAAGCCCAAAGCGGGAGTCCCCAGGCCCCCACGGACGATGGGTCAGCAGGTGTAAGGGTGGGGTTGCCAAACGGCCCCCCCAATGTGTATTCTGCTTATAAGCTGCCAGGGGATCTATCATATTGCATTCCAGATGCCACAATTTCACCAACCGTCCTTACAATTCCCTGCAAAAAGGAAACAGAAAAACATGACATCCAAGAAACTCTCCCCCGAAGACTTCCAAAACGCCTTCCACTGGGCAGAGACACAACAGGATGGGGCTATTCCCTCCTTTGCCACCCGCCCCAACGACCCCTACAAGTACCAGGCGGGCTTTGGCAACTCGTTTGAGTCCGAGGCTATACAGGGAGTTCTCCCAAGAGGCCAGAATAGCCCGCGGAACGTGCGCTTCGGGCTGTATGCCGAGCAGATTACGGGCGGCGCCTTTGTGGCGCCTCGAGCTGTGAATAAGAAGGCCTGGCTATATCGGTCGCGGCCAGCAGTTGCCCACCAAGGATTCGTAAGTCAGCCTCATAATGCTTCCTCCACTCGAACGAGTTACTGACCTGGTAACTGCCTGACTAGGTTGACCTGCCCGCCAATCCTGACACCGAGTCGGCTTTCTTGCCGCTCAACCCGCGTGTTCACGTCTCTCCCACTCAGCTGGCCTGGAGACCGCATGCTATTCCCGAGGGCGAGAACGTCGACTTCGTTGCCGGTCTAAAGAGTATCGCTGGCTCGGGTCATCCCTCCCTCCGCGAGGGTTTGGCAACACACATTTACTTGTGCAATGCAAGCATGGATAAGAATGCGTTCGTCAACTCAGATGGCGACTATCTCATCGTTCCCCAGCAGGGTGCTCTAGACATCCAGACGGAATTCGGTTACCTCTACGTTCAACCTGGTGAGATTGCTGTCATTCAGCGCGGCCTCCGCTTCAAGGTTAACGTGGAGGGTCCTACGCGGGGCTATATCCTAGAGATCTGGGGCTCCTCGTGGGAGCTGCCTGAACTAGGCCCTCTTGGAGGCAGCAGTGGTCTGGCAAGCCCGCGGGACTTCTTATTCCCCGTTGCAGCTTATCAGGTCACGGATGACGACCCTTGGGACGTTACCTATAAGCTAAGCGGAAAGTACTTCAAGAGCACCCAGCGCCATTATCCATTTGATGTCATTGCGTGGCATGGCAACTATATCCCCTATAAGTACGACCTAACCAAATTTGCAAACGTTGGTTCTATTTCAATAGATCACATTGACCCTTCAATCTTTTGCGTTCTAACGGCCAAGTCTCGCGATCCGACGGCGCCTTTAGCCGACTTTCTTATCTTTTCACCGCGTTGGGATGTCGCCTCGCATACCTACCGACCGCCGTTTTATCATCGGAATTGTGCGTCAGAGCTTATGGGTTTAATCTATGGAGAGTATGGTGGCCGATCTGATGAATTCCGCCCGGGAAGCATCTCATATGAGTGCGGCTTTGTCCCTCATGGCGTGGCATATGAGGAGTTTGCTGCCGCATCTAAGCAGGATCCACCTATTGTGCAAATCTCAAAGGGTTCTATTGCTTTCATGTTTGAAAGCAGCCGCGCTTTCAGCATCACAGACTGGGCCTGGAACAGCAAAGAGAAACACGAACATAACCCGAAAATGTGGGACGATTTGGTTGATAACTTTTCGAGATTCAAGGATGAAATTGAGAAGCAGACGAACGATGCTTGAGAGCAACCATCAGAGATCTGCAACTAGCTAGCGCTTTAATGAAAGAGAGTGTGTTTATGAGCTTGCCTGGTATAGGGAGAAATTAGCTGTGAGAAATACTACAAACACTCCCCTCAAATTGAATATGCCTCACTAAATGTTTTACCTCTTGATGAAGTAATTTAAACTTGCTGGAATAAGCCACTACCTAGGATTGCATCTGCCGCTATGAGAAATGCATGCGAGAGTTTCACCAGTTGTTTCCCTCGACCAATTGGCTGAAGAGTGACCAAGGTCAAACGAACACTCTACACAACGTCATTGCCGGAAATCATGTGTTCCGCGAAACCGTTCCCTTGGACGTCTCTAACAAGGAGTGGAAGGAAATTTTAGAGACGATGGTCCAGCAGGGCACATGCACCGAGAATGGCGACAGGGAGAAGAAGGCTGTTTTTAGTCGCTTATAAACAACGGATGGGGCTCACTCAAAACACGAGAGCGGTTCATGGATGGACGTATTCAGTTCCAGAAGCAAGTTACTTGTGTGGTCTTGATTCTACAGTACAAATCTGTGACAAGAGCAGAAGCCCCCACTACGACAGCTGATAGAGCAACAAGGGTTTACAGCGCCTCCATTGTGTACATTATAGCGATCTCTACTGTAAATATACACATTCATTTAGCACTTTTATAGATAGATAGCCCACTGGCTGTCAACACACTTAGTTACATTGAACCTACTCTTCTACCATTACCAGACCGTGACCTACGTTGCTCACTCTGACGTCCTGATCCACCAGATCGTATACTACGACGTCCTGGACCTACCTTAAGCCCAGCCGTCACAAGTGGTCGCTACAGCCCGCGGATCCCTCCGCAAAGACGTTGCATTAACGTCCCGGATTGGTAATTATTAAGGGATATCATTTCCTGGGGGCTTTAAAAAGCGTCCGATACACCCATTAGGCTGCTACTTCGACCATCGATCACACGCTTCTCTCGATTCCAAGACCACCCCACTACTACTGTCAAGCGATCCCTGTCTCCGGGGCCTCCGGCGACCAGATCTGGAGGATCCTACAAACTGCTGGATCAGAGTCGACTCCCAGACGACACCTATTTAAGGTGGTCTAGAATCTAGCTTACTAGAACAGCAGAGCAGGACAAGAAAGGTTTCTCATTGATAGTCAATCACTCCTTCTGAGACGTCGAGGATAGCTCTAATAAGAGCCCGTACATCTGATAACCACCGACGACATTTCGAACGTTTTCATCGCACAACTATAAGCTTCCTTCTACCTGCTACTGCAGCCCTCGCCACCGTCGTCTATAGTCCTGCTCAATATACAGGCCCCGTACTCCAGAACCGTCACGTCCAATCCCTCATCGGCCTCCATAGCATTCCAGTTCTTCTCGGTGTTACTATAGGCTTAAACGTGGTGAAGTACGGCAACCGGGCGCTGAATAAATAGGCTACAAATAACTGGCGTGTAGCAGCATATAGTGGCTAGGAATGGGAAAAGAAGGTGGCTATTGTAACAGGTGGATGCAGCGGTATTGGCAGGGAACTTATCTTTAAACTTTATTGAAAGGGGGTTAAGGTTACAATCTTTAATATTATATTATTCCCAGCTAATATAAAGAGTAATTTATTAATTCTCTATATTAAGACAGATATTAGATCTGTAAGTATTATTATTAAGGCTGCTAAGATTATTTAGCAAACTTTTAATAAACTCTCTATTTTAATTAATAATATAAAATTTATAGCTTTTTATATAATTCTTAAAATACTAGCTAAATACCTTTTTAAGATATTTAGTATAAATATAATTACTTTTTAACTTCTTATTAAGAAGTTTATACTGTATATAATTAAGTTAAATAAGAATTATATTATTAGTATTTTAAGTATAATAGTAATATAATATTCTTTTTTATAGTTAATTACTATATATTAAAAGCTATATTATTAATATTTTATAAGAATTTAAATTATAAGCTTAAAATAAAATATAAAGCTAATAAAGTAATTATAATAATTATATAACTTATTTAAGTATATATATTTATATCCTCTAAAAATACAGATTAAATTAAATATAAGTAAAATTTAATATTAAGAATATTAGCTATTATAAATTATACTTTTTAAAAGATTTTTACTTATAAAAATAAATAGACAATTATATTAAAAAGTATATTATTTTTTATTTTATTAACAAAATAACTAAATTAAATATAAAAATTATTAAGAGATATTATAAAAAAGCTAGCTTATTATAAAAATTATTTATTATTATTATTATTATTATTATATATACTATTTTATTTATATTTAAATTTATAGAATTTTTATATATTAAATTAAAAAGAAAAGATTTTTTATTAAAAATAGCTATAAAATAAAAAAGAATTTATAATATTATTTTATTATTTATAATTTATATAAAAACTCTTTAAAAAAATCTATTAATTTTCTATAGTAAAGTAAATAGTATTATTAATAATAAAAATATAAAGTTTATTAAAATTATTAATAAAAAGTTCTATTAAAAATAAAATAGTATAAATAAAAATAAAATATATATATAAAAAGATAGTAATTAGAAGATATTCTATTTTAAATTATAAATTAAAAGAA
>NW_025764562.1:0-28954 GCF_021365365.1 Ilyonectria robusta
TTTTATTATATATTAAAAAATAAATATAAACTTTCTTAGATTTTTCTAAAAATTACTTAATAAGCTATATTAAAAATACTTATTTATACTATATATTTAATATTATAACTTATATTAAATTAAGTCTTAATTTTATTATATATACTAATAATACACCTACTTATTTCCTCTTATTATATATAAATTATCTTAATTATTAAATAATTTAAATAATCTAAAAATATAAAAATTATTAAAATTATTAGATAATTCTTATAATTTAATACTTTATTATAGCTATATAATTAATTAAAATAGTATATATTTACTATATATAGCTACTTAGCTATTAATATAACTTAATTATCTTAATTACCTTAACTTACTATATATTACTAAACTTAACTATTATTAGATATAATATTTACTCTATAAGTAATATTCTAACTACTCTATTAATATAAATCTATAATTTATCCCCTAGTAACTAATTTCTTACCTACTCTAGATTATATCTATAGCAGACTATAAGATATAACTATTATACTTAGCTATTTCTATATAAAGAAATTTTTTTAAAAATTTAAAAAAATTATTATATAGTTTTCTTTTTAATTAAATAATTAAAATTAAAATTGTTTTCTTTTTAATAATTAAATAGCTAGTTTTAAAAATTTAAGGTTTAGCTCTTTTTAGTGTACAGTATTTATAGCTCACTTACTTATTAAGTATGTTAGCTGTATTGCAATTTCCAAATATCTATTGGGATGTGGAGCGAGAACCGCGCTAAATATACGCACTACACTCAGCCCCCTTTAGTATCTATTTACATACAAGCCTTCTAATAGTGTTTGCTTTATATCAGAAGGAGCAGCACCAACAATAACTCAAATACTAGAACTAGCTGTAGGATTGGTTATACCTAGCAGGTTTCCTACTATACCAATTGCCCCTGCAGCTGCTATTAGTACCGCAATATAGTGTTTTAGCTGTAAATACTTTATTAAACAAACTTTCATACCCCGCTTATACCTCCAGGATGACTGGGGTTGTAGGGTCGAGGTATGGCTTGGGTGTCCGCTTTTGTCTACACAAGCATCCCTGATCTGTAAGAATATGATCACTCGGCGCACTTATCACAAATAGCTACAGATTGGGATCATGAATGACTCTTGGTTTCTTTTCAAATAAAGGTCTAAGAGTCAGTCTTATAAACATAGAGCCGTTAGTCTGTTGTGATATGGGCTATTCCAGCAGCTTCTATCAAGAACAGAGCTGAATCCGCTCTGCCAGTCTCTCTGTTTCATCCGTAGCCGCACAGTTGTAAGGTCAGCTTGCCAGGCAGCTGTGATGCTTTAACTACCAGTCCAGCAAACAGCCGGAAAGCTAGCTATCCCAGATAGCACCGTACGCGTTGATTCCTCTTGTTTCCAGCCCATAGACAACCTGCTTCGTGATCTTCTCATTTGCAATAATAATCACCGCCTCGGCCTGATGAGCTGTTGCCAAATTATACCCCATCCTAACTAAGTCCGGTCTGCCATTAGTCTTTGTGTCATGGATCACTGCATCAGGGATCTTATCCTTAATGGTATCGAGGAGGCCCTGCCCAAAAGTCGTCTCAGGTGTCTTCGTTGACCAGATGACCTTCGTCGGACATGATGGGTTCTGGATATGGCCGAGACACGGCCCGATTCCTGACCCTGTAGCGATCACTACGACGCTATTGAATAGCGTCGCGATGCGCATGACGCCGCACGTGGGCACGCCCCGGACCCAGATATGCGTCGGCGGCTTCTTAATACACTGCTTCGTCCAGTCGCCGGCGTTAGACACCACAAGCGAGTAGCCCTTCGGGCGTAGGCCAATGACTTCCGGTGCCGGGATGGTAGCGAAGGAATGCCACTCGATGAGTGGCCTGAATGAAATGCGCGCGAATGAACCATTCACCGGGACAGTGTAGTCAAAGTGTAGCTGAACAGCGTGATTTGATAGCACGTCAGCCTCGACCGGGACTCTGCGGAGGAAGAGCCAGGAAGTAGCGACGCTGCATGTGGAAATTACGATAAGCCAGAAGCTTGGCGTGGTGACCACTGCGTTGCCAAGCGTTGTGTCTGGTGACCTATGGTCGTTGATGGCGAGGAAGGTCTGGATCCAGAACAGACAGAGCATTGTCCAGCCCACAAACCGGTGGGTTCGCTCGAAGAGGTCATGGCGCGATTTTCGGATGGTTGGGTAGGCGATGACAATCATGGTACAGAATAAGGCAATAAGCACCCATGATATCACTGTTACTGCGAGAGATTGACGCGGTAACGACGTGCAAAGATTCGCCGTGCCGCAGGCAACGTTGACAAGGGCAGATGCCAGCAGCCACATGCCGGCGCAGATTGCAGCACTGGAGTGAACGCCTCCTAAATGGTAGATCTTAGCGCAAGACGCGCGAATCCATAGCGGGAAAGACTTGGGAACCGAACAAAATATCGTGTAGAGGAGGTTGATGATGAAGTCCTGGCGGACCAGAACGGCAATGGTGAGGTTGATTGCGGTCATGGTGCTCAGCCAATCTTTGTTAATATCTTGAGATAGCGTCGCAATAAGTGCACCCATATTGCCGATGGCCACGATCGAGAAGAGAGATCGATAAGGGATAAGTACGCGGTGGATGAGACCCCGCCAAGGCTGAGTCAAGTCCTTCTCCTTGATGTCGCTAGAAAGGTTCGGACTCTCAGACAACGCATCCAAACTTTGGTCTGATGAGGAAGTCTCCAATTCTGCCTTGGATCTTGAGCAAGTGCTAGAACCGTCATGGCTGCTTTGGAGTTCGAGAACAAATTTCCGAAGTGCCGCCTTGTCGATTTTGCCGTTGGTTGTCCTTGGCAGATCATCGCACAAGTGAAGCTGACTGGGGACAGCATAGTAGGGTTGGCAAGTCCGGAGATGATGGAAAATCTCTTGGGAGTCGCAGGACTTGGGGCTCACGAACCCATGAATCTGGTCTTCGAAAAGGAGGGCAACTGCCTGAGACACTTCCGGAGCCGCACATAATGACGCAGAAACGCCGTCGAGTTCCACTCTAAATCCCTTCATAGTGTGAGAAATGCCATTTTTTAGTTCCATAAAGGCTCTTCACTCACTTTAATCTTAACCTGGTCATCAACACGTCCCAAGATGTCGATCTGTCGGTCTGGGCGCCACTGGCCGAGGTCGCCAGTATTATACATCAAAGCGCTACAGTATATCAGCTAATGAACCTTTCCAGCCGATACTTGTTTCGAAGCATACTCACCCATCGTTAGCAACCGAATCAAACTTGTACTTCTCCGCGGTCTTGTCAGGCTGGTCAACATAACCAGCCGAGACACCACGTCCGCCACCCCAGATGACTCCCACTTCGCCATGCGGGACTGGGTTAAGGTCAGAATCAAGAATGTATACGTTGTTGTTCGGTGTAGGACGACCAATTGACAATGGTTGGCGAGGGATGTGCTTGGACATTGTATTGACAATTGTGGTCTCGGTTGGCCCGTAGCAGTTGTAGTAGGTTCCGTGAGATGCCCAGAGGTCCGCCAAACTGTTGTACTATGAGTCTTCGAAGGTCACATACAACTCGTTTGCCAGGTCTCACCTTTGCCAACTTGGTTCTCCAGCTGTTGCTACCGTTTTGATGTTCGGATACTGCTCAGGGGTATACCGAGAGAGTATACCCGGCGTGCAGATGAGGGTATCGATCTCGAGTTGGTGTCAGAACGCAGTCAGTCATGATTGTTAAGCTCACTTACCTCTCGCAAAGTCTGATCCCATTCAGAGCTCCTGATGAGGAGCGTTCCTCCATTACAGAGGCATCCGAGAATCTCCCATGCAGCTACTTGATCGTTAGTCGGCTGATATTTCACTGTCCAGGGGTAATGTCATCAATGTACCCATATCAAAGCTAATGCTGAGCACCTGGCCAACTTTCGTTCCTGGGCGAATTCTCAGATTGCCAGGAGACAAGCAGATGAGATTGGTGACGTTCCCATGTGTCACGCTCACCCCCTTCGGTGATCCAGTCGTCCCTAGCGATTTGGTGAGCATACTGCCGCACTTTAACAGGTCTACATGGTGAGAAACTATACCTGAAGTGTAGATAACATAGCACCCACTCTCAGCCGATGCAAGATCCAGCCGCTGCGTCGCCACTTGAGCGTCGTCTACGGTCAGCTCGAGCTCTACATCAATCAGCACGATCTGGCATTGGACATCCTTCATCGCAGTGACTCGTCTCGCCGTAGATCTTAAGCATAAGGCCACCTTCGCCTGCGTCTGCTTCAGTACGAGCTGGAGCGTCGTATCCGGGACGACGCCTCCGTCTAGCGGGACGTACTGCGCGCCGCAGCTAAGAATGGCAAAGATGCCGACCAGCATCTCAGTACTTCGTGTAACAACCAGCGGTACGCGGTCCCCGGGCCTGACGCCAAGGTTGTGGAGACGGTGTGCTAGGCTTTGGGAGAGCATGCCTAGTTGCGCATATGTGGTTTCCAGGGGCGGCTGCAACGAGAGATCCCTTGCCGCGACTGTGTCCGGGTAGTGCTGGACGTGGTGGTAGAACGCTGCTGTGAGGGTGAGAAAGGGACAATCGATGCGCTCGCCGTATGTCAAGTCAGTGGTTTGGATGTGGGGTGTTTGAGGGGATAATAAGATGCTCTCCTGCGACTTTGTCTGAAGGAGACTTGGCGCAGCCATAGGAGTTGCGGATAACAGGGCCATGATGACGACCTTGCAAGGAGAATGGGACCAAGAAGATGAACAATGTCTGAATAGGGTGTGATAAGGGAGCCTGGATATGACAGACGCAAGGAGTGGGCTACTATTGTCGGTATGGAGAAAGCAACCACAAAGCTAGATCCGAGTGTACACCCGAGTGGCCGACATCAGTCAAATTTATAGAAGGATCTGCCCTTACCGCGGATGACTGCTGATGACTGCCGATGACTGCCGATGCGGCCACCCAACAGTTTCCCGAGGTAGACCGTCATGTCTGAAGACCCGGCTTGGGCTATCTGGCAACAGTTCCCAGAGTGGGGAGGGGCATAGAGCATCGGTAAAGGCTAGACGGGGAGCACATACCTTGGATAGTAAAGTCTAAGAAAGCATTCCGAGAACTTATTAAAGCATCCGACACTATTACGCGTGTTGGTAGTCGGTTGTGTCTTGCTCAGGCCGCAGGATCTCTATGATAAAAGGTGAGATTTACATAAGACATATGAGACTGTGAACCAGATGCAGGTTACTCAACTTACGTTCAATATAGACTACAATCTCCTAGAGTAAACCCGGTTTGACGATATGGGAAGTGTACAAACTCCTGTTTATCGCGCTGAAGGTCTGGAAGTCCGCAGCTGGGATATCGCCACACAGGGAGTCTGCTTGCTTCTCATGTGATAAGTTAGACCCTATTGAGTATGTGAATTCCGGCTCTGTAGACTCCCCAGCTAGTACGCGTACCCGAAGATGGGTGCATGGTGCAGCAGCCCATGTACTAAATCAAGTCTCTCTTTTGTTACCGAAAGCGGTTTAGCCTCGCCACGTTACTCTAGATCGATGCTAATTATATTCACCATGCCTGAGATGGCAAAGTGTCCATTTGGGGTACGGCTACTAATGTGTCGCCCTGTTGCCGTCTTTGGCTATGGTGATCCGTTGGTCCGTTGGCAAAACTCCCAGGACCGAGGCATAATTGGTACAAGATGGAAAAGGAATAGCTTCTCGTATGTGATAATTAAAGGGTGTTTATTTCTTAAACAAGTTTTGTCATCCTCAGCTTAGGCGAGACGAGACATGTTGGAGAACGGGTGAACAGAGCCCCCAGCTCTCCCCTAGGGCCAACTAAGATAATAAAGTAACCTCACTGTACAAGTAATATTAAGCAAAAGAGTAACGGAGCCACCAGAAGCCTTATTAACGCCTCGGGTATATTTACAGCTTGTGGAACTGCTATCGGATACCCTGCGTGAGTATGTCGAATATGTCGGGAGTGGACACTAGGATGGCCCGGAGAAGCCATTATTTTCAAGCAAACTAACTCTTCTAGGTTTTGCGATGACACGGACTCATCGGCAAACTGCCCCACGCCCAGACCGACCTGGCAATTTGTGGAGGACTTTCTCTTGACATCGTCAACTCCTCGCCTACGCAGCGAAGGCCTCCCCAGAGACTATCGTATTTCCCAATTAAGATTTCGGCTGATGCGTAGTGCACAAAACCTGCCTCGGCCCCCGCGATCTGGGGTTTCCCGCCCCCGCAGTTTCCCGGCAATCACAACGGATCCAGGGGATAGCTTTCAAGTCATGGTTCGCACTGGACCCAGCAACCTCTTTCTATTTAGCCAACCGAGAAGGTAGAAAATCGAGTTTCGGCGCTATGTTCAGAATACGAAGGCAATAGACCACTAGACCACAACGACTCTTATCCCACCGGCTTTGTCGACAATTTGTCAGCCTGTTCTAACAAACGTTATGCCTTGATACAGTTAAGGACTACCGTCCGCTTCTAGTGCTATGCCCCTTGCAGGCCGTGGGCCTATGGGATCTCTCACATTCCTCCTCCACAATCGGCTCGGTAGAGGTGCCGACTCCACCTTGGTCTTCCAGCTAATGTAGGTCAACGTGTTAGTGGGTCGAGAGCGTAGGCCGAGGCCTCATCATGGGCCTTGCCCGTTACAAAGAGGAAGCTTCGCAAGCAGACTAGGTTGGCACGGTTGCCAAGTACCGTAAAACCCCGGTTAACTCGCGCAGCCTAGCGTCTCCATTTTTCCACTGTTAACCGCGAAAACGTCACAAACAGACAGCCTAGTGTATTGGTTCTCCTTTTTTTAAGGAGAAGCTAGGCTGCGCGAGTTAACAGAGCTTTTACTGTATCCAATGTTGCGATTTGTAACAATCAGTATTGTTGGGACTTATATCACCATATAATTTAGATGAGGAACTATGTACCTTTATTTTGCGCATTTTAATTGGCCCGACCCCCTCGTCGTAACCAGCTTGGAGGTGTTTGACCATTCAAGAGATGAACCTGTGACCTATCCTAGTACGCGCAGGATGGCTGTTATGTTAGTGCGTGCGAATGGCATCCCCCCGCCTTCACCAGCCAAGCCTTCGGATAAGGGTGCCGTGGATCCTTGAAGCTCATGAACTCTGTGACATGGCGTCCAGGGTGGGATGATGAGCCAATGGCCTTGGTCTGTCTAGGTTATTAATTAGTACTTTGCGGTGTGGAACGGCGCCTTGTGGTTGGAAGCTGGGAGCTATGGTGAGGAGACGGCGTGAGGGGATGACTCGTTAGCCGTGAACCTTAATCCCCCAGTGCTTCAGCCAAGGGTTCTGACAAGCACGCACGCGACATTGACCCACGAGGCTCGTTAGCCGTTTACCACCACTCAGGGTGTTTGCTGCTACTTATGGAGCAGGGGGGATGATGGCTCGATGCTAACACGATTTGGATAAAGCTGCGCCTCGGTTTGAATGACGGAAACGAAAAAGAATCAAACTTATATACAGTCCGAAATTGGTTCCCCTCAATCTCCTACTGAGAGTTGTGCTCCAAGGATCGCTGAAGTTGCCTTTAATAACCTGGTGTGCTCAGTTCCTTCTATGGCAGGACCTGGCGCCCCTCCTCCGATGCCTTCCGCATCGGAGCCCGAACTCCTCGCTGTCAACACACACGCCGAGAAGATCCGCGTACTGACGTTCAACCGCCCACAAAAGCGTAATGCTCTTTCGCAGGCGTTGATGGACAAATTTCTCTACGAGCTGGCAATAGCATCTAGAGATGCTAGAGTCCGGGCTATTGTCGTTACCGGAGGAAAGTCATTCTTCTCAGGTCCGTGGCTTGAATACCTTACACCCTAACATGCCCGATTCTGACACATTAAAGCGGGGGCCGATATTAACGAGATCGCGGCCTTGGACGCCGAGGCTGCGACGAGGTGTAGATATCTGGAGGATCTGTGCAATGGGCTGCGTTCCGTACGCAAGCCGATTATCGCCGCAGTAGAGGGGATAGCGGTAAGTGGCAGCTCTTGCGCAGGGCCTTCTGACCGAATCTTGATTCAGGTATCTCACTAAATCATGCTCCAGCTTGGTGGAGGTTTTGAGGTGGCTCTTATGGTGAATCAATATTTCGGACTCCTCTCTGTCCCGAGGATTCGAAAAATCCAGGGGCTCGCCGGGTGCCTGTGGTAAAGTCTCATAAGCTTCAGCTGCTAACGTTAAGTACAGTGCGACCTCATATTCGCGTCACGAACTGCTCAGTTTGGTCTTCCAGAGGTCAAAATTGGGCTGATACCAGGTGCCGGGGGCACGCAACGGCTCACAAATATCATGGGCAAGTTCAAGGTGAGTGAGTCGTCCGCAACAAGTCGAGAGACGACACTAACGGAACCTTAGGCGATGGAAATGATTCTGCTTGGCTCGTCCATCACAGGTGAAGAGGCAGCATCCTGCGGTCTGGTTGCAGGGCTGTTCGAACCAGGAACTGTCCTTGCGAGTGCCCTCGAGGCGGCTACTCAAATAGCCAATATGAGTAGGTCAGCAATATCACTTGCAAAAGAATCCATATGCCGTGGTGAGTTTGCTTTGTCAGAGTCTAGAAGGCGATAGGGCTCTGATACTCAAGCGAAGCCGATGACAAGGGGCGCGATGATGACTTCGAACGACACCTCTATTATTATGCGTTCGGAACACGGGACAAAAGGGAAGGCGTATCAGCATTCTTAGATAAACGACCTGCAAAGTGGGAGTAAGTACTGATCCAGTAAGCAATGGGAAGCTGAGAACATGGCGTTGAAGTCCGTCACGTTATGAATAGGTGATTGCCACAAGCTGTCCTAACTCCTATGCGTCGCTCTGTTTACGGGGGGAAAGAAGACTCAAGGGCCTACACAAACTGAGGGCTAGTAGCTAGCTTCGCTGAGGATTGGGCAGCGCTAGCCTCACTTTAAGCTCTGCAAAATGGCCCAACCCTCAGCGAAGCTAGCTACTAACCCTCAGTTTATGTACATCCGCCGAAGACTCCAGTCAGTACTGGCGCGCGCGGCCTGTGCGGGCGCGGTGACTTCGGCGCGGCCTGTGCTGTTATGCTGGCAATGGAAAAAGAAGTTTGCTGTAAAAGGACGATGCTGATTGGCTGCCTAGAGGCAGAGAAAAAGAAAAGAAAGAGAGAGAGAGAGAAACAGAGAATAAAAGTAGAAATTGAGTTATAATTATTGTCACGGCCTGGCCGACGTCCTGATTACACTCCGACCAAGTACTGAACGCCCCCTTGCCTACCCTACACCCTAGGATAGACATGGATCGTCAGATCGAGAGTGTAGGCCGAGACCTTCTTATAGACCTAGCCTGTTACTTATTATAATCTATCTTTGTGTCTATCTAGGTTTCTAAGAGTTAGAATTTTCAGGAATTATTTAATATTTATATTTGTAAAGAGGTTGTACCCGGATAGGTACGTAGCCAGGTAAGTACAAAAGGGCGCCACAGGCGTTATATTAAGACTGAAGCTTGAAGGCTTCAGTCATCTCCGCAGTACTCTATCTATAGTATGTATGTGGCGAAACCCTAACGCTTGGCTAGCGTAACCCTCATGGAGCGATAGTGGGCTGGGCTGATACACCCAGGTTGGTCCGGCCCGCCCGCGTTACAATATTCTTTATTAATTAGCTTATTTCTAAGTTTATCGCTATGTTAGGCATAATTTAGAATTTCAATAGCATTTCCAAAATTGCATTTTAAGGTCTAAGTCTTATTATCTGACTTATATACTTACTTAACTTATTTATTAAGTAGGTTATAACTTTATACGAGTTATTTTTTAATTTTGATTTTTAATTTTGTAATATATTTTTGTAGTTAACTAAGCCCTAGTAAACTGAGCTAACTGATAGCCTTAAATTACGCCGTTTTTACGTAGACTCGACTTAGTTTTATACGCAGTTGTGGGGGTCCGCTTAGTTAAGCTATTTAGTAATACCGTACTCGTATGTAGTTAAGACGCGCTCTCTACGAAAGTCTCTCATTTCTTTACCACTTTTTCCCTACAAAGATGAGTTCATCAAGTAAGGCAAATGCCAGAATCCAGGCTAGAAATATCCGCAAAGGCACGCATAGCTGCTGGGAATGTAGGTCTGACACTCGTCACAACACACAAGCCCGTTTCCTAACTGTTCAAGGCCGCCGCCGCAAGATACGATGTCAATACTCAACGCCGGGCGATCTTGTGTGTACGCCATGTAGGAACCGCGGGTCAATATGTCGCAGTCAAGAGCTTGCCGATGAATCAGAGGCATCTGAGTTGTCCATGCGGAATCTCGCACGGCGGCTCAGTCGGCTGGAGGAGCTGATGGGGAGGCTTGCGGAGCGATCTGCAGCTGGTTCATCCGCTGATCTCTTCGCTGGTATCCTCACTCAAGAATCAGCCGGGTTCTTTTATGCCGGTATGAATGAGCTCGAGCAGCCATCCCCATCGAGGACGAGCGATCCTGCTCCTCCTCGGATATCAACCGTCTCCAGCTCTCACGAGACACCATCATCCCTCACCTCTGGAACAACACACGAGACGAATATGGATCTCGCTGGTGACCGTACCCATGCGGAGACGTTATACAAACTCTTCCCTTCGCAGAGCGACGTCAATGCCATCCTCGAGGCCAGCGCCGGGCCGCAATTTGTCACAACGCTATTCCATCGCCAGGCTGATATTGCGAAAGGCATCTCAGAACCTCCAGAAGCTATCGGAGCCATACCATCGCCGTCAAGCCGACCGACTCTGTTGGCCAAGCGCCTTTTGCAGCTGGTCATCTGCATCCAGCAGCTTTCCCCAAGGTTTAAAGGCCTATTGCCTTCAGTCCGTACTTCAATATTGAGAACGATGGAGGAGATTGTCGATGGTGTGGATAAGTTCATCGCCGCCGATCGCTTTGTGTCCACTTTTGAAGGACTCGAATGTCTGTTGCTCTTGGGCTACTGGCAACAAAATGCGGGGAACCTCAGGAAGGCCTGGCTCATCTTTCGACAAGCCCTCAGCGTTGGACAACTTATGGGTGTCAACACCGCCCCAGAGTCCCCTCCGACCACGCCATTCTCAACACGATATCCACCGTCGCCAGATATGTTATGGTTTCGATCCGTTGCTTCTGACCGCTACCTGTCCCTGCTCCTTGGACTTCCAGCCGGCAGCCACGATAACTTCTTCGCCGCCCAACCACAAACGGCGAGGGATACTCCCTGGGAGAAGCTGGAGAAGCTGCATGCAGTGATATCGGAAAAGATGATCGAGCGCAACAACTCTACCCAGGCACAGGCTGACCGCATGACCCAACAGATCAGTCGCGATCTCTTGGCAGGTCAGGGTCTCATGGGTGAAGAATGGTGGAAACTTTCCCTCTTTGACGCAGAGCAGAGTCTGAGGTCCCAGCCGGAGATAGCAGGGCGGATAATCCTGCAGATGAATCACCATTTGCTCTTGATCCTGCTGCATATCCCATATTTGCTGAGAAATCCCTTGCTTCTGAATGGCCAGCAAGGTAGCAAGACGATTTGTACCAATTCGAGCCGCAACGTTCTGGAAAGGTTTCATGTCTTCCGGAGCTTGAACGAATCGGCATTCGCCTGTCGTCATGTGGATTATGCCGCCCTGGTTGCGGCAATGACGTTGCTGGTATCTCATGCGCATCATCCGGAGGTCAGCAACGACGAAAGAATTCATCGAGGCACAGATAGGGCTCTTATTACTACAGTCAAGGACCGAATGAAGGACCTCGCATACCTGAACAGCGATAAATTGTTCGAGGAATCCACTGATGTCATTAATCGGTTATTGCCTCTCTTGAACTCTCCCGAGTCAGAATCTCCCAACCCGTATTCGCTGTTTCCTCCAAGTGTTGAGCTCCAAATACCCTATTTCGGTACAATTAAGGTTGTGGTGCCGCGAGTTCCGAGACCTTTGAACAGACACAAGAAATGCAGCGCCTCGAGACACTCATACCGCCCCTGGAGCTGGACGCCGCGATCACGTTATCCGCAGGCTCTTCTCAACCAGTGAGCGACGACATGATGGAACCTTTCGCTCCAATTCACTTCCATCCTCAAAACGGCCAGAGCAGTTTCAGTGCAGCTGATATCACAGCCGGGGCAGATGAATGGGGCGCTGCAGGGCATAGATGCGACCTACTGGGCGTTGCTTCAAATGGAATGGGATCGTGGCCACGTTATTTAAATCGGAACAGGGTTCTGGGGAATTGAATATCTAACGCTACTACACCAAATATAAAACGAAAGGAAAAAAAGAAGGGAGGGGAGGATGATCGGCTGTAGAAGACACGGACAATGGAGAATGGCCTAGTCAACAACCCGTGATTCAGCAGATCTTGCATCTCCCAGTCGGAATTTGAATAGACAGCCCAATGTTGCTAGTAGTTCTTCGACCTTCCACATCCAGTCATCGCTCAACTTTCACCGGTAGACGCCTCATTCGAGCGGAATCCCCAGCCAGCCAACAATACCAAAGACATCAGCATTGATGCGCATCTCCAAGATCTTTCCATTTTTCCATCTGCAGATAGTATAATGAAGCAAACCAAACTTCTTGCCATTAGGCTTGGCAGACGGGGAGCCCAAATAAGCCGGCAGCTCAAGAGACCCCTTAAACGTGCCGCTCAGCATAGCAACCGTGGCAGTCCAGTCCCCTTGAGCGATGATCTGCGTATAGGGCTTGTTCTCCAAGTGAAGGTCCGGGAAAGCCTTTTTGAGGCTCTTTAGCCTTACGAGGAAGCTGTTGAGATCGAGAGGCTGGTCGGCGGGCCCGTAAACCTTACGTCCTGGGACAGGTGCAAAGCGTCCGCGGTGAAGGTGCCTGCGTTGATGGCGCCGCCAGACTCGGCCACTTTAGCCTTGTCGGCTTTGGCGTTGTTGATGCCTGGCTTGGTGAAGAGAGGAGCAGTGTAAGGGTTGAGTTCGATATCGGGGAGGTATGTCAGAGGATTGTCAGACCACAGGTATTCCTCCATCATTCATCCTCACTATTCTCTTAAATATCTTGACGCTAGTATTATCCCGGCGTCCACGATAACGAATATATTGCCCTAGCTGCAAGAATTGAGAGAAACTCTAGATAATAACTGCCTCAGAATTACCCAGTTTCACCTAATCTCCGTTTCAGTCTTGCCGATTTCCTTGCTATTAAAGATGCCAGTATCTGATTGTGTTTTCGGCCGGCATCTTCCTTACATACCAGAGACTACGGACAAGAGACGCAAATCTCATCCTTCTTTGACCCTATTGATCACACCGACCCCTCGGCGAGACCTTGCCGCCTTCTGCCCGGATCGCCCTTACAGCCTTGCCAACTTGACCTTTCTTATGGTTCGGGCAGCTAGCAGCTTCCTTATTGAGCCCTTATTAGGTTATTGATTTGGAGTTGTTTTCTTTATCTTTATCCCTTTTGCCTGCTAAAGTAGCAAGATGTTAATGAGGCCTGTAACAGCCTGTTAATTTAATAAAGTAGAAGACTGAGGTTGAATAAGGATTGTAACTGCAGTCAAAATAGTCTTATAAAATCTCTTAAAAATCAAGAGCAAAAAGTCTGTATTAACTCTAACAATAAGGTCGTCGAGATGACTGTCTCTCTAACTGAAAGAAAATTCAATGATAAAAGATATAATGATCCTCCCTTCCTCTGTATACAGCTTCCTCCCCTATTTATCCCTATTACATCCCTGCTAGCGACTAGCTAGTCCAAAAGTACTAGACGGCCTGCTACAATATTTCTTTTTCCTCTTAACTTAAATATCTAATAGTACCTTCTAACTTAACTTTAGTTTAAATAAGCCTTCTTAATTATTATAAGACTCCTCTATACTCAGGTAGTATAATAGGACTAACAGTCCACTTACTGTCATCATTCTTATGATCTTAACTCTCACCATCATCCTCAATAGAGTTATAGCAAGACAGCCAGTAAACAATAGCGTCATTGCAGCTTGCCTCACTGTCATTGAGTTGGTCGGTAGAAATATATGGCTCATATAGATCAACTGTAGATAGGGGGACCGAAACTTACAGCGGGGTAGGAGAGGGTGTAAGAGATGTTGACTATGACTGTTGTAGCTAATAGGGATGGCAGAATCAGAGCTGCAGACTTCATTAACAACAATAACATACAAACAAGTTGTTGTACGCTATGTTAGGCAATTATTCCCACGTATTGCCTACCCTCCCCTGCTCCTTGGCATTGCTAGCGCTTGGACAAGACTTTTGAAAGGGTCCTCCGTCCATGGCGTTGAATGGTGAATGTGCGGGGACGACGCTGCTTGGGAGTGGCCGAGGAATTACGTGGCCGTTCGCCCTCGGGCGGGACACCCACACAAATTTGTTCCGTTTCAGGTATTAAGGGGTAAGGTTTCGATGTGAATTAATCTATCCCTTTGACTGTCATAAGCCTCCACCTCCATACCTGGCCCCACAGAATCCTAGTAGGTATGCGGTTCAACGCTGCCAAGCCACATCAGGGAGCCGGACCGCAATAATGTTAAACGACTGTTTCCGTACCTGCAAGCTACTCTACAAACGTACCACTAGAATAATCGGGATATTGTGACTACGGTACGTTATCCGCTTCGGCTAGCCCGTGTTAAATGTAGCCTCAAAAACTCGGCGGCGTATTCGAGCTGTTTGCCCACGGGCAAAATCTCAGTATCCAAGCCCCTATACTTCTTTCGTTTCATCTCTTCGTGCAGGTCTGCAGCATTCGCGGTCTCCTGGAAGATGCACAGGGCGGTCTCAACCCGACCAAATGCATTGTGCATGTCGTCAGAGCGGCCTGTCTGCCCGTTCTTGAGCGTGTACGAGACGTTGAACTTGGCAAGCAGCTCGGCACGGAGAGTGTCAAGCAGGCCATCACAGGTGCGAGTCAATGTGATGTAATCAAGCCGCATGTCGGGAAGAACAGCGTCAAGATGCTTCTCAAAGTGCTGGAGTGTTTGCTGGAAGGTCATCTGCCGTTGGCTGGTGCCTGCGATAGACCCAGTTGCCGAGGCCGAGGGGGTAACGGATCCTCGAAGCTTCCGGCGGGACTGTTCTGGTGCAGACTGATTCTGCTGCGAGGCTTGGCCCTCTAGCTGGTGAACCAATCTCGGGAGAGAGCGTGGGCTGGTATTCGCATCAAAAAACTCTCGAATCGTGGTCGACGTCGGGGTCGGCCGGAGCATCCATCGGCCCTGTGGTTGCGGGGTTTTGCCCCCTGTGGAGAACGAGGACGCGAATGAGCGAGAAAAGGTCGAACGTGCTCCCATGCCAATCCGGTACTTGAATCTGTCAAATATGGCTTGTGGTGTCGTAGGGACGTCGTTGGCAAAAAGAGCCGCGGCGTGGAGTTCCATAACGCGATCCAGCTCTGGCCAATATAGATCCAGTCCACCAAGCTGTCTTGCAGCGTTCTAAGGTATTGTCAGTTATTCCTTCTCAATATTTACTACCCATGTATGTTCAAGGAGGTAGGTTTAGGTCACTTACGTATACATGTGCCATGCAAAAGAGAGACATGCTCTCATTAGCAATAGCGATCCCAGCCTGTTCAGTTACAGACACAACCTCTAAAAGGGCTGTTCCGCCATATAAGAGGTTGGTGTCCCTGAAAAAGCTGGGAGACTCATGATACCAAATGCCAGTGAAAGTAGCGGCCCATTGGTCATCGGAGGGGTTGGAAGTCAAAACCTTGTGGTCCTTGGGTCGAAAGTTCTCAAAGCCCTCGCCTCCGCCGCTAGCCATCCTCTTTTGTGCAATCTGTACCCTTTCGCCGAACTTTTCCCTGTGCTTAAGCAAAAATGAATCGTGAGTCAGGTCATTCGTTGATCTCCGCCAGAGTGTGGCAAGCAGTTGTCGGGTGTCTGTCAATCGTGGTACGATGTCGTCCCGGAGACCAAGCACGTCAACGACCTCATTGCCGTCTTGAGCAAAGCCAAACCGCTCCGTGCATAGTCTGGCCTCTTTTGATAGTAGCTGGCTTCCGTTGAGATGTGGGCCGCAAATTTCGTACATATCCACCATGGCCCTGGCTGCGAATGCACTCGGCATGCTGATTAGTCCTTGATCCCAGATCGGACGCATAGCACTGTGAAAGAGGTCGTCAAACGGTAAAATCGACTCCTTGATAGCCTCCTTGTCTTTCAGGCTGTACGGGCGTAAGAGCTTTCCTTTTCGGATGTCCTCGATGAATCTCATCTCGTGGCATAATTGAACCAGAAGCTGATCCTCGGCCTCAAAGTTTCGATATCGAGGATCATCCAGCAGGCTGGCCGCGCTTTTGTAATCCATCCTCAGAGGAGGCAGCGGGATGACGGGCATCGTGGGGTTATGATCTTTGAACCAAAAGTATTGGAACTTGACCAGTGTGTGGCCAAGAGGCAGAAGAACAAATTCGTCGAAAGGCGTAATGACAATTGCGTGCTCCTTATCGTTCACGCTATATTCGTTTTCTCTGCCGAGCGCCTTGGAATTGTAGATCCTTCCCACGAAAAATTGGTAAGACCCCGTGCTGAAAACATCGGCGAAGTATTCGGGTGTGGTGTGCGAGGCCACCACTTGCATTGCTTCTTCCTCGGCCTGTCGCACCAGCTCTATCACTACGGCGAGGGACAGCGTGGCTTGAATGAGGCTTATGTCGCCATCCTTCAGTCGGGCCCAAATCCGTTGCGTCTCAGCGCGAAGGCGGTGTACGTCTTCGAAGATGGAGAAGATGGCAAAATCGATCTCAGCCATATTTTTGTCCTCTTCGATGCCGAACTGGACACTGCTATCCGTTCCTGTTAAGGCGCTAGGCGAGGCAGGTTGGCTGTTGGAGCAGGCTTGATCGTCGGTTTCCTCAGACGTGTTTTCCACCTGAAGAGACGCAAACATATTCCTGCTAGAGGTCAGATGGGTGATTCACATTGTACGGAGACGGAGATGCAGGGATAAACAGAAGAACTCACTCCATGAAGTTGATGTCGCTTGTTTTGCCGTCTGAAGGATGGTCGGCAGCATGGCCGGGACCATTGTCAACGCCCCGAAGAAGAATGAGGGCCTTGGTCAGGATACCGGTGAAATAGTCGTGACTTTCCATGGAATCATCGCTGCTGGCTCCAGTCCGTCGATACCATCTTGCAAAGCGCTCTCTGGCCCCGACTGCACGTTGCAGAGCCTTGTAGACAGCGACTGGCATCCGCACCTCTGGTCTTTGTGCTGCATCAGCCTGGCTAACCAACTCAATCTGCTGAATTAGCTCGGCTGTAGTAAAGGTCCGCTTCGGCAACACTGTTACCGAGCGCGAAAATACAGGAGTGGTTCCTGGTTGACCGGCACCTGCCGCTGCGGCCTCCTTTGCTTCCTTTCGCGCTCTGCCTTTCAATCTTTGAGAGCCCTTGTCAGCCAGGGTGAGGTTAAGAACCGGCGATTTCACCTCTGACGTAGCATCCTTTTTCCTCTTGGGCTGCCTCCAACCGCACACTTTGGAGGCGGAACCAAGCCAAGACAAGAAGGCGCTCGTGTCTTGCTTGTATGCGAGGTAGGACGAGACCGATTGGCCGTCCATGTTGTCACAGATATTGAGTCCGGGGAAACAAATCACCAAACTATAAGGGCAAATAATGACGAGGGTTGGGGTGGCTACGAAGTCAGGCAATGTCTACCCATCGGAAAAGTGGGGTCATGAGGGAGGCATGGGGTCATGTGACACCTTCCGGATGTTAGATAACAACAAACAGCGAGAATGAAACTTTTGAAACAACAACAGAACGAAGTGGGGCGTCGCGGGTCATGGGAATGGGAATGGAATTCATTACGCCCGGGAGGACCAAGCCCTTTGTATGATTCCTCGTGTTATAGAAGCCCCGAAGTTAGTGTTGTCGGGGGAATGTTATCGCATCAGGGTCGTCCTACTCGCTACAGGGTAGAGCTTCAAGTAGTTCTTGCTGAACGATTCGTGTAGGCCTCCGCAGAGAACACACTTCAATATCTTCTCGCCGCAGTTGTCGTGCCGGTGTCCCTCCTTAGCGCACCTGGCACATCTCTGGCGGTTTTTGCACTGGAAGGCCTTTGTCAGACAGCCTGATAGGAAAAGGTCAGCTTTGCATCGGACCGCATCCGTACCGTGGTTTCCTTTAGCTCTAGATAGAGACTTCAAACCTAGTCTGCCCTCACCAACCTAGATTGTCCTCAACAACCTAGATCATCGGCTAGAGACGTGTTACATTTTGGGATCATGGTGAGACGCCTGGAATAGCTTTTAGACCGGCTGCTAGGAATCCGGTCTGGACCAAGGTCGCAGACCCCCGGCAGGTGGGTCCTCCGGTCTCAGACCTCCGGACCTCGGTCCCGGAGGCTGCCGGAGGCCCTCAACCTCATCTACAGTATCTCCCTTGGCAGCTGTAATGCTTGTGGGGCCGCCGCAGCCCACAGACCCCCTGTGCGGCGCGTGGGACTTAGGAGTGACGCGAGAAGCGCTTCAGACCCGGCGACGAATTCTCGCCCTACGCATACCACAAAAGTGTCAAGGGCACAAAATATCGGCGTTGCTATGGCTGTCAAGGAAGACGGGTTGGTGATCCAACAACCCGTAGCTCACAGAGGCCGGCTTTAGCTGCTGTTGACGGCAACAGCAGCCGGGCCCCAAAACGGCAGCCTAAGCAGACCTACTACGGCTGCGATAAGTGCGATGTACCGATTTGTACCCAGAGAGATTGCTGGTACCAATATCACCAGCTAATTTGAGTGCGATCCTATGTACCTACGATGCGTTACATTCCAATTGGTTTTCCCCCCTGTCTCGGCAGACCCACAAGCATTACAGCTGCCAAGGAGATAAGACCATTCCCTAGCCCTCCGTTAGATAAGAAATCAAGATCATCCATCGTCACCAAGCTGTCTCAACCAATCCATCCTCTGTTTGATAGGATGTTTGCGGACATATTTGGGCGGAAATGGCCATTGCTGGACACTTCACGATGGTGTCCAGATGTCCTCGGACCTGCCTTAACTCTTCCGCCATCTGGGCTTTTGTGTCCTGCATCTCTTGCTTGTATTCGTCGAGCTTTTGCTGCAATTCTCGGATCCGCCATCCTTAGACACGCTTCAATTTTAGACATGTAGACAGGGAAAAGACAGGAGGGGCCAGTCTGAGACGGCGACAGTCATGGGCTTAAGGGGCATCTCTTCTCACACCTCGATGGCCGTTACCCTGGCCTACTGTACAATAACAATACTAGTTCTGTTACCGGCGCAGTATGGCCGAAAAGGGTAAGCAAAGCTTTAAGATTCTGCTCGGCGAATAGTTAAGCCGAACCGACAGAAATAGTATTTTGAGGGAAATAGCAGAAATCGCTCTCTATGACTAGAATAACAGATACACGTGCGGGGCTGACAGAGGCGGATTAATGAGATACTTACGTATCTCACATCCTGGCCTCCGTCAGCCCTTGCGCCCGCTATTACTCAGATCTCAACCTCCTTCAACTCTCGAATATCCCTCTAGGGGCCCTCCCGGGGGGGTCTTGCTACGCTTGGGGCCGGTATGTAACATCCGTTATACATAGCAATATAAATATTCACACTGATTTTCTTATATTCATATTATATTCAACTTATCTAGCAAAATACATATTTATATAATATATTTATGTATATTTATCTAAGAGTTTATATAATACCAAGCTACTGTAGTAAAGTGAGAAAAATCTATTAATATAGCTAATATAGCGTGAAAAATACTATTAGATATTACCTATAATAGCCTTTAGATTATATAGAAGATTAATCCCGCTTTTAATTAAGAGTTTAATATATCCCTTTTATAGCTAGTTGCTAATATACTTAATTTTCTTAATAATGTATATAATAAGTATATAGCACATCCAAGTATACAGCATACTTTTCTATACCTTTTAAGATTAAAACTTCAATAAAAACACAATAATACCTTAAATTAATTAAAACTAATTGCTATATTCTTCTTTAGAAATCTCAATTATAGCCTAATAGATTCTTGTATTATAACTAGTCTTTTTATAAGTTTTATAGTGCCTTTCCCTTAGTATTGCTAATCTTACTTAACTACTACTTCTTAATAATTTAGCTGCTATCTGTATATTAATATCTCTTTAATCTATTTTATTTCTTTTTTTATTTAAAGTTATCTTTTCTTTTTTATATAGGCAGGTTCTTTTTGCTTTATACTACTTATTAAGAGTTTTATTTGCCTGTTAAAGGTTCTGGATCTTAGCTTTTAATAGAATATTCTGATATATTATTGCTTTTATTTCTTTTAAAAGTAACTTAAGCGCCTTAAGAATTAATACTAAAAAGCTACTTTAATACCTTCTTATTTATCTTTTAAGATATTTAGATTAAGAGCTAGCCTTAAGTATAATTTTTAGAATCTTTAAGATTTAAGAGTTGGGAGGCTAATTTTATTTGTAGCTGGTATTAGAGTTTGTAACTATATATTAAGCTTTAATATAATATTTTCTAGGTTTAGGGAATAAGTCCAGCTTCTTAAAAACCTCCTTTAATATTACTTCTTATTATAGCAGCTATATAGGCAGTATAAAAGGCTAGAAAGAACTCATCTTTAAAATATAATTATAGAATATCTAATTAATTACTTAATTACTTAACTATAGGCTATTTTAAGCAGCTAAAGTACCTAATATTAAGAGGCTAAAGTAGATAAGATAAATAAGCAGTATATAAAGTATAATAATATATTTTCTTTATAATATTTCTTAAAGTTAATAAAATAGTAATTTTATATTTATTAAGAATAAAAGATAATAGTAACTAATTAATTAATTTTTATATATTAATTAAAGTACTTAAGCTACTTAAAATCTATCTTATTATTAATCTAGCTATTTTAAGTTATTATAATAGCCTAATTATCCAGGAGGTTACTTTTTTAATATTAGCTAGTAAGGTAATATTAGCCTCAATTATAATAAATAGCTAAATTACTAGCCTTTTATATTAATTGCTTAAATAACTATAATTTATTTTCAGTTTTTAAGCTATATTAATTTTAAGTTTTTATATTTTTTTATACTTATAATAATTATTCTACTTATAATAATACCTATTATAAAGCTAGTCTTATTAAAGTTATAAATATTAATAAAATTAATATTATACTTTATAATTGTATTTTTTATAAGCCTAAATTAGATATAAATAATAATTGGATTTTTATATTTAGCTCTTTAATAATTATATTTATAAAAAAAACACATCTTAAATTTTTAATATTGCTTAATAAAGTTAGAAGCTTAATACTTATTAATTAGTAATATATTATAATTAGTAAGTAGTTAATTAGCTATTTCTTTAATATTATATAGTTATAAAGAAAATTCTTATAAATTTAAGTTAAGAATAAATTAAATAATAATCTATTCCTCTAAATTAAATAGCTAATATAATTTAAGAATTTAATTGTATTAAAATTGAATATTATTCTATTAGTAATATAGCCTTAACTTAGAAACTTTATAGATATTAATAATGCGTTAAAAACTTAATTTTAAGTTATTTTAAAGAGCTTAAAGAGTAAAAAGATTCTAACTTTAGTATTTTACTATAATATATAAGTAGTTAAAAATATAATTTAAATAAAAAGATAAAGTTTCTAATAAAAATACACTGTATACTTAGATATATTATATACTTATTATATATATTACTCTTAATTAGTAATTATAGCCTATTTTATTTAGCTATATATCTAGCTCTTAAAAAAATCTACTTTAGCTTTATTAATTTTACTAGTATTAATAGAATATTAATAGCTATATAGTTAAGCCTTAAATATACTATATAAATATTCTTATTATATTACTATTAAAAAGGTATAATACTCTTTATAAGAATAATAAAAGCTTTTAAGATAAAGCTATTTTAGCAGTAGGAAGAGATAGAAAATAACACCCAACTTATTAACTTATTCTAGGGGAAATATATAGAGAGTTATTATATAGGTATCTTAGCTAGTTAGCTTAAAGCTATATTAAATTACATATATAAAGTTAGATTAATTTAAGGCTTATATCTCCTAATAGAGAAGTATCTTATAAGATAGAATATTAGGTTAGTTGTAGAAAAGTTTGCTAGTAAGGTATTAATAGGGTCTGTAGCAGCCTGATATCTAAGGGTAGTTAAAGATAGAGGTTAAATAGGAAATGTAGTAATAGCTAAAAGGCTTAAATAAATCTCTTAAAAATAAAAGCAATTAATTAATAAACTTTCTAGTAGCCTTAAGTTCTTTTAGCCTCTTTAACTTTTAGGAAGAATCTCTAATAAAAAGAAAAAGTAATGATTTTTCCTTAGTAATAATATTAACCTCCCCTTTTAACTCTATTTAGGTTACTTTAGAGATATCCCTATTAGTAACTGTTAAAGACTAAATAAATATATAAATATATATCTTTAACCTTAAGAATTAAATCTTAATTAATTCTATAAATAAATATAATACAGTATTAATAGCACTATTTATACTGTATAAATAGCACTAAAATACAGTATAAATACAGTATTAATTATACTATTTATACTGTATAGAAAAGATATTAGCCCCACTTATATTTGGAATCATTTTTAATTCCAAATCATTTTAACTTATAATCCGGATACTTCGGAAAGTATAAGCATTTTAAGTACAAAGATTATACTAGAAAAAGGCTGCTTTTTTAGGCTTTTTTATGGTATACAATATGTCTCTATATCTTTGATGATTTCAAATCAAACCACCTTTGATTTCAAAGCAGAGACTTGATTTCAAAGCAGAATTACTCAGAATCCTCTAAACATTAGATGACAATAATAGTACCACTAAAAAGCCGCTTTTTTGGGCTTTTTAATAGTATACTTATTGTCTAGCTACAATACCTAGATTTTGAGAAATTGTCTATAAAAAGCTAGAGACCCTCTGGTAAATTCTGAACTTTTATATATTATTATTATCAGTACAAAATACACTATTATATACTATTATACACTATTTTACACTATTATCCCTTATCTCTTATCTTATCCCTTATCTATATATTCTTTATAAGAATATTCCTTATCTATAATTTATCCTATTCTTCTACTACTACATAACCTCCTACAGTAACTAGCTAGCTTAAGTATTTCTAACTGCCTATTATATCCCTTTCTTGTAATTTAATAATTATTCCTAATTAGGCTAGAAATATATATAATATAATAGCCTTTTTATTTAAGATTCCAACTAAAGAAATATAGTAAATATTAGAGAAGTATTTTATTAGAAGCTTCTAAAGATTAACTTTCTCTATTAAGAATAACTCCCTTTATTATAACCCTTTCTATTTATTACTATTTTAATTTATTAGAGAAAGTAGAATAATATACTAAATAACTATTACTTATAAGTCTTATACTAATAGTAATATTTCTTCTAATTAATCTTTATAATAGCAGGTAGGATAATATCTGTATAAGTAGTGTTAATTAGCTCCTCTTATTAAAAAAGAGAAATTAAACCTTTTAGGATATAAGTTATATAAATCTTAAACTTAGGTATAAATAGTATAGGTTATTTGAAAATATAAGAGAGGTTTATTTAGTTAGTATTAATAATTATCTTTTTTATACTCTTACTAATAGAGATATTATTATACTTACTTTATCTTTTAAGAATAATATTATTATTAAAGTAGTAAAGAATAGCTTTATTAATAAATTAAATAGTAGAAATAGTTAGGGTTTTGTGGATTTAGTAGCTTAATAATAAGGTAGGCTGGGTAATAGATTTCTTATTAAGATATTACTTCTAGTAGATACTTTATAAATATCTCTTATTAATATATCTAATTTAGTAGGCTAATAAGAGCTTAGGCTTTAGATATCCCTCTTAATTTAAGATATTACTGTAACTTTAGAGGTAGTAATAGCAAGGCTTTAATATCCCTAATCCCTTCTATTAGAAAAGATACTACTTCTTTTTCTATCTCTTTAGAATATCTAAAGAGCCTAAAAGAAGAGAAAATTCTGCTAAATATTATTTCCATCTCCTTAATACCCTAGAAGATATTATAGATATAATCTTAGATATAGGCTTAGAAGCTATTAGTAATTTCTCTGGAATAGTTAAGCTTAAAGAGATAATACTTTCTTTTATAATTTTAAGTAGCTTAGGGATTTCCTTTTAAATCTTAAATCCTCTTTTCTTAAATATCTTAATAAGGTTATTAGCTATAATAAATTAACCTTTTAATAGTTAACCTATATATTATTATAAAGTGGAATATCTAATTAAAAGAAATAGTAGAATAAGAATAATTTAATAGATTAAAAGCTTCTTAAGATTAAGACTCTTCTAGCTAACTAGGGAGAACCTATTAAGGTTAATATAGAAATTTAATATCCTGAGTTTCTAGTCGGTAGGTATAAAGCTTATACTTATATTATAGAAGAGGTTAATTTTTCAGCAATTTTATCTATATTCTTACTATATATTAAATTCCAAATCTAAGCTTCTTTATAATAGCATATCTAATAAAGCTTTTAATATACTTTAGATTTAAGTTTAATTTATAGTCTTCTTCTTCTTAGTAGCTTTTCCTTCTTTTTTAACTAAGCGAGGGCTTTACTTAATAGCATTAAGCTTTTAGTTATAAAATTGTAGCTTAAAAGAGATACTTACTAGCTTATTATTTAAGTTATTAAAAACTAGTCTCTCTATTAAATTCTTTTTATATCTACTGCTTATCTAGGCTAATTATACTATAAATAATTAAGGTTATAAGAAAGATTATAAGAAAGCTATACTTCTAACTATAGATGAGTAGAGGCTGTATACTATAAATAGAGAAGTTAAATAGAATACTATTAATAATTATAATCTCCCTCTAGGTAACTCTAGCAGCTTTAAATTATTTCTTTTTTTAAAGGTTTATTATATTAAAAAGGAAGAGTTACTTTATTCTAGTATTTAGATATAGCTAAGCTAATAGTATTTATTAGTAAAGTTAATAATATTAATAAGATAGCTCAATTAAATATAATCTCTTAAATTAGTTAGAAGCTTACTATAAATAGTTTTTTATAACTAGAATATCTTTCTTTAGAAGCTTAATTAAGAAGGTCTCTTTTCTCTATTTATTACTTAAAGAATATAGATTTTAAGGTTAAGGCTAAAAGTATAATAGCTATAATATTCCTTATTCTATAGGTTATAATTTATAGAAAAGTAATAAAATTAAAGTTAGTAAAGAGATTTTATATTAAAGCTTATATGTAGGCCCTAGAGATTACTATAGTAATCTTTTTAAGTTTAAAGTTAGTCTTGCTAAAGTTAGATGTAATTTAATAATCTTAGCTTAAGCTTTAATTAATTTCTTATCTCTTAAATAGGATATTTAGTTTTTTTCTTATTCTAATAGAATTAATCTAGGTAGAAAGAATAGAAAGTTAGTTATTAGCTGACTTTTTTAGTTAGTAATATTTTATAAGTTCTCTTTATAGTAGAAAAGCTTTCTTTTTTATCTTTCTCTTAAATAATTTTTTATAGAAAGTTAGTAATTTTATATTATAGTAAAATTATATCTTCTTTTTTATATCTTATTAGAGGTAGCTATTATATACTAAGTTCTATAATATAGTAATAAATTTAAAAGTTAGTTAGTAGAAGAAAAGTAACTAATAAAATAGTAGTTAAGTTTAGCTTAATAGAAAAAGAATTATAGTTAGAGATATAAGTTATAATATTAATTTCTATAGTAGCTAGAGTATAAAAGAGTATATAGATATTAGTATTTTTAAGAGACTAAGTATTTAAGGTCTTTTATATTATAAAGCTTATTTTCTTTATAATAGTAAATTATAAAGATAGTAGTTATTATTTTCTAGATCTTCTTACTGATTTTCTTTATAAGTTATAGTAAATAAAAATACCTACTTCTTATAATTCTTATACTTTATAATAAAGCCCTACTAAATTAGCTTTAAGATAGAGTTTTTAAGCTTAAAGCCTCTTTTTTTTTATATTACTAATATTAGATTTTAGCCTTATCTACTATAAACTTCTCTTTTTTTCTATTATTTAATATTAAAATAGCTTTATAATAGTATCTCTTTAAGATAAGCTAATTATTCTTTTTAATCTTCTTAAGAGAAGCTTTTAATATTTATTATCTAGCTAAGTATAAATTAAGGCTAATAAGTTCTTATAATAGTTTAGTATCTTTTAAAAGAGTCAAGATACTATTTTCTTTATTCTTTTCTTTATTAAAGCTTAATTTAATTCAGCCTTAATAAGGTTTCTTATCTTCTTTTATTAATTTAGGTTATCTAATAAGATACTTTTCCAGGTCTGAAGTTATTTTAGTTTAATTTACAGTTTCAGGCTCTTAATTAACTAGCTACTCTT
The DNA here is from genome assembly GCF_021365365.1 of Ilyonectria robusta. Taxonomy (NCBI): domain Eukaryota; kingdom Fungi; phylum Ascomycota; class Sordariomycetes; order Hypocreales; family Nectriaceae; genus Ilyonectria; species Ilyonectria robusta. The sequence continues at coordinate 26,431 of NW_025764562.1, forward strand.
TATATATTAAGTTAGATATTTAATTTCCTACTACTAGCTTAAAAGGCCTTTCTTATTTAGTTTCTTAAGTAGCTTTCTTTTTAAGACTTATTTATTATAGTAGAATAGACTTTTAGCTACCTACACTCTCTAGTAGGTTTTTATTCTAGTAGACTAAGCTTATTTAAAGGGTATTTCTTTATAAATCTTTCTTCCTACTTATATCTTATTAAAGCTCTTATTATTATCTTTATTAGAGTTATTAATCTAGTTATATATTGCTATTATATTTATAGCTATCTTTAATAACTACCTACTTTAATAAATATATTCTAATTCTTTTTATATTATATTTTAGCCCGGATATATAAATAGAGTATATACTAATTACTTTAATATAACTAGACTAATTATAACTAGAAATACCTCTATAATATATAGCTTTAGGTTATTAAAAAGATTTTAGAAATTTCCTCTTAATAGTTAAGCTATAAACTTAAATATATTAACTTCTTATACTTCTAATATCTTTAATTCTTATTCTTACTTTAGATTATTAGTAAATATCCCTTTAAGGCTAGTAGTATATCTAATTTAAGATTTATTATTAGGCTTTTAGATCTTTACTTAGCTCTTTATAATAGATATAGGCTCTTTAGTAGTCTTAATAGGTTTCTTTTTCTATTAAAGAAAAAAAAAAAAGTTTCTTTTTTTATTCTTATAAAATAGGTAGTTAATAGTAAATACCTAGGAATAATATTACTACTTAGTTAGTATTACTTTTATCTCTTTTAAATAGATTTCTTTATATTATTTCTCTTTATTATAAGATATTATTTATAGCAGCTAGACTCTTTTAATAGTTATTTTATTAGTCTTAGCTATTTAAACTCTTTATATTTAAGTCTCTTTAGTAACTTTATATCTTACCTCTTCTATTTACCTCTTTATATAGTAATACTACTATTTCTAGCTAAAGCTATATCTCTAAATATCTAATAAGATATTCTAAATTACTTTATATTAATTTCTAGCCTTTTTATTTATTTCTAGAATATAAATCTAAAAGTCCCCTTTAAGTCCCTTTATAAATAAAAAATAGGTATAGAATAGGCTTATCTAATAAATCTCTATCTTACTAATTAATATATCTTATTATAAGATAGTTCTTTCTTAGATTCTTTATTCTTATCTTTAGTAAGAGGTCCCTAAATCTCTATATTATTAGAGCTAGCCTACTACTTTTAATTATCCTTTATAAAGGCCTTAATCAGTTTTTATAGTAGGTTCTAGCTATCTTTATACTATCTAGAGTCTTAAGAATATAAATTCTAATTTTACTAGAATTTTTAGATCTATAGAGTTCTTGCTATTTTAGCTTAAGCTTAGCTATAGTAGAAAGGTTATAGTAATTTTTAATATTATAGAGAAGAATAAGATCTCTAGTAATAGTAGCTTTTTCCTTAGCTTAAAGATATTAAAAGCAGTTATTTTTCTTGCTAGGTTCTTCAATATTTCTTAACCTTCTATCTAGCAGCTTTCTAATCTTCTTATTATCTTTTTAAATCAGATTTAAGCTAAGATAATATCTTTCCTAGTATAGACCTTATTTAATTAATAAGTCTTCTAGATTGGACTTTAACTTTATAGAAAAATAGATTTCTATTTATAAAGAAGCTAAAAGATAAGTAACTATAGAACTCTTAGATTATAAATCTATCTATAAATAGAGCCTAATCTATTAAATTAACTTACTTCCTAGCTAGCTAAGCTTTTTAAAATAGTTAACTAAGATATATAACTAACTTTAATTAGCCTATTTAACTTAGAATTATAGAAGAAGATCTTAGCTATTATAATATCTAGGTTATTTAGCTTATTAGGATTTCTTTTACTAGCTTGCTTCTATTATTAGTAATAATCTTTATAGGTATATTATAGTAATAAAGAATTCTTCTAATAAACTTCTAGATATTTACTATATTTAAAGCCTTATAAGGTATAGCTTTAACCTATTTATTAAATTATATCTAGCTTCTAATAGAAACTTTATTTTATTATTATTAGAAAGATATTATCTATTAATATAGATTTTTATTATAGATATTAAGAGTATAGACTTAGTAATTTCTACTAGTTTCTAGGTAGTATAAATTTAATAAATTAGATAATTTAATAATTAACTCTATCTTATATCTAATATCTTATTAGAAATAATAGCAGGAAATAATATAATAGTTACTTTTTCTTTATAACCCTATAATAGTAGAGGTTATAATAAGATACTTTTAAAGCTTCTTATTATTAATAATAAGTATAGAGTTATCTTCTAGGCTTAGTATTTATTTCTAGATATAACCTCTATAAATATAGAATTATATTACCTTTTTTCTTATTATAAGAAGTTTCTTACTAAGAGTCCCTCTAGTTACTTTAGGGAAGTTAAATAATTCCCTAGAATTAGCTATTTATTTATATAGCTATCTTTTAGTTTCTTATTTTTAAAGCTAAAAAGAATAAGATTAAAATAGGCATTAATTTTATT
>NW_025764563.1:0-28111 GCF_021365365.1 Ilyonectria robusta
AACAGCTACAATCATCAATACCAGACTTCAAAATCACCGTATGAGCCTACTTGTTGATGTGAGGTCTCAATTCGCTTCATGTCCTTAACAATGTGACTTCGCGTTGCTTTTGAGGAGCATAATCTTCGATAATATTCCGTTACCACTATTGTGCCTAGTGATTCGTGTGAGGCCACGTTCTTTTCAGATTTCAGAAATTTGACCGGGGGTCTTTTAGATGCAGGTGCCTTGTGTTTTATATCTTCTAAACGAGCAGAAAACGCACCTCTCAAGGTGCAAAAATATTGCAGGGATAATTCCTCGCCAAACATGCCGTAAAGGGTGAAAAAGAAGGGTGAGCGAAATCCTATCAAATGCCGCCCAAGAGGTACGCATTGATAGGGTAAAATACCATTCATCATCTAGACGAATCGGATTTATGCCCGATTTCTGATTGGAAATTGTCAAGAGAACGTGCCATGAGGGTTTTCATCACTTTGGACATAACTCCGTCCGGAGTCACGGGCTAAGCTGTCCTCGGTCTTCCCCATTCCTCCCCCTCCCCGCGATCTAACCGCGATCTAACACCTTGGGGCTGAGAGGGGTCGGCATTATCCATTAGACAGTATACAAAGCACGGCATTTTCATGTATCCGAGGCAAGTTGTCACGCAACGATATGTGTTTGCTTGTCTATATTATATGCATATATGACCAGTAGAGAAGGCATTGCCATGCCACGCCGCCTTCCCGACACGGGTTGTCACTGAGCACTCAACTCACCATTTGCAATTGTCCTACATCCCACATTGCCCCTGATCGATTAGAAAATCATTAAGCATGAGCCTCTCCATCTTCTCTTTCTCGACAGCGGTAGTGATCGGCGTAATTATTGCGCTTCTAACCCTTCTTTACCGAGCCGCGCTGCCCAAGCCGATCCCCGGGATTCCGTATAACCATGCGTCTGCCAGAAGCATACTTGGCGACATACCAAGTATGATGAAATGGAAGGAAGATACGCACGAGATATTTTCGTGGATGACAGAGCAGTGTAAGAGACTGAATGCACCAATGGTGCAAGTCTTCGTCAGGCCGTTCTCGTTGCCTTGGGTCATCGTCACCGATGCCAGGGAGTGTGAAGACGTCTTGACGCGGCGCTCGAGGGAGTTCGACAGAGCCAGATTTACTACTGATGTTGTGCAGCCCATTTTGAGGGAACACCACTTTTCGTTTCCGTCGGGTCCAAAGCAGAGAGCGCACCGCTCGTTGCTATCGGACTTGATGACTCCGACGTTTTTGAACGAGGTAAGTGGACTTGGTTTATAGAAGAGGAATCCATCGATATCGGAAACTAGAGGCAGCCGACATCTAACAAGATCACAGGTCGCCGCACCCCGACTTTACGATGCAACAATGGAACTACTGCAGCTCTGGCTGAGAAAAGCCGTGCTTGCTTGTGGCCACCCGTTTGCAGCGGAGCAAGACATTGCCAATGCCGCATTGGATACTATCTGGGCTGCTTCTGTTGGCCGAAAAGCATGTACTACAAGTTCTCAGATAGAATTGCTCACACAGCGCTCCACGGTTGGCCTTCCCTCGAAACAAGACCTCCCCGTTGTCTTTCCCCAGGCGCCCATCCCATACGACGTGGAGTGCATCAGGACGGTGATAAACAGCCTGGCAGTCGGTTTGGCCTCTCCGCTCCCAGGGCTCGGCTACTTTTTCTACCTCAAGCTTCCTAGTGTACAGAGAGCATTCAGAAGGAAAGACTTGATGCTCAGCGATGCCCTCAAACACTCTCTAGGTCGACTTGGAAGTGAAGAGAAATTTGTCGGCAAAGCACCTGTCAGGTCGGCCATGGACTTTGTCCTCCGCAGGGAGTTTCTACAAGCAAGGAAAGAAGGTAGGCAGCCTCGACTCGACAATACCGTGCTCAAGGACGAACTCTTCGGCTTTCTGCTGGCTGGGCACGAGACCACGTCTACGACGCTGATGTGGGGTATGAAGCTGTTGACCGATCACCAAGAAGTCCAGAGCAAACTTTACGAGGCCCTGCGAGATGCGATACCCGGGGCGTTGGCGGAGGGGCGACAACCCACTTATTCCGAAATCACGGCGTCGAAGATGCCGTATCTAGACGCGGTGATCGAAGAGATACTGCGATGTGGCGGGACAGCCGCTGCCCAAAGTCGGGAATGCTTGGTTGAGGCAGAGCTGCTCGGTGCGCGGTTGCCCAAAGGCACGAATGTTCTCTTCATGACAAATGGCCCGTCGTTCATTACTCCCGCTATGCCCATTGACGAGAAGTTACGCAGCCAAACTTGTCAGGAGACGAAAAGCAAGACTCCCGAATGGGACCCCGAACATCTTTCTGAGTTCAAGCCAGAAAGATGGTTGTCAACGAATAGCGAGGGTGTGGTGGATTTTAACAATCATGCTGGTCCCAATACGCAGTTTGGTGGTGGAGCGAGGGGATGCTTCGGTACGTGGAATACTTTGAAAGCTCACAGTGGTTCTTAATTCTCCCCTTTGCAATCAGCGCCTTGCTACTTGACTCACAAGGCAGCTGGAGATACTGTGAGTGCACCACGATCAATCGCTAACGGTGTCTCACAGGCAAGAAATTCGCATACCTGGAAATGCGCACTGTCATGACAATCATCCTTTGGAACGTCAAACTCTTGCCGGTGCCTGCAGAACTTTCGACTTACCATGCCGTCGACTTGGTCACCCATGTGCCTCGGCAGTGCTACATTCGACTGGCTCCCCGTAGGAGTGGTTGAGGGTCGAAAGAATACTTCGAGTCGTCCTCATCGGGTCAAAGGCATGGGTGTTGTACATATTCCACGCTCACTGTTCATCAAGATCCACTGATTCATCGCACATGTGATCTTTTCTATTCGTGTCTTGTAGTCGTACGACGTAAAGAGTTCTTGTTGGCTTCCAGACACAGTTGTAATCGATGCTAACCGACTTCCCGCTTGAACGTACGGAGGAAGGGCCAGAAAGTCCTTGCCCAAGTTATCTACGCCATAATCTACAATCCTTGCCAGCTACTTATAGGTACATCAATGCTTGCTCTGGTTTAGGGCGGCCTCCGCCTGATGCCTCTAAAGCTTCAGGGGCTACAGGGGAAGTCTATATTTTAGTTACTGACTAGAGTGCGCTATAATATACCGTGTTTTAGCGGTCCCGAATTGGATTGAAGTATCTGTTGTATTTACCGTGGCTGTGGCGCTGTTATTGCTTTTTCCTGCGCAAGAACTTTCTGACCCTGCCTCCGTACGACTGGGGCAAATGCACAATTAACTTTTGGCAATTTAGTTAATGATGGATCCGGTACGCCCAAGTCAATAAGGGGATAAGCAATTGATCAAATGGTCTGACTTCAAAGGATGATTATATTGATGATCTTGGGTCCCTCTGACCCCTCTTTCCACGAGGGATTTAACTATCAATCTCACCCCCCCTCTATGACTAAGATCAGAATATTGAAATATCAGAGGATTGCGTCAGCCGAGGGTCAATCCAACAGTTAACGTAACGGATAAGCGAAGTGGATGGCAGCCGCCTGCTGGGCCGCATCCTCGCGGGCCCGGGCCTGGTCTGTGCACAGCTGAGAGAAGAAGGGACACTCGGCAGCTGCGCTTGCGATGCACTGGAATACCGCAGACTAGAGGTTAGGTTTTACTGGTACTCCGTTTATTATGCAATGTAAAAGTCATAGTGATTACTGCGACAGCTAAATCATGTCTGGGATCATTGATCTTGGTAATTAAACTATAAACTAGGTATTGTTTAAGTTGAGTCCCTGACATTATATGTAGTAGAATGAGATGTCTGAGTTGGAGCTATGTTTTAGGCCAGTGTATCCATCAACCAAGTAAAGCAAAATTTGGACCCTCTACTTGACTTAGTTAATAGGAACCCCTTGCTTTACTTGGTTTACTCGGTAGAGAGGCTTGCTTTACTTAGTTGGTTGACGTTACTCGACTATTTTCCATTTCTTATGTGGCTCCGGTGGTAGATCTATGCTAATATACCGCTTCAAAGCAGGTACTTTGGTATTCAATCGCTGCTACAGTGTCCAAATTAAGCCGATTTTGTTCATCTGTAATAACCTTCTTTATCTATAAGAAAACACATTCACACTCAGCGCTCATTACTGGGCAACTGAACAAGTCAAATGCTATCTTGGACAGGATAGGGTACTTAGATATATAGCAAACCCACTACTCCAGAGGATCCTCAATATCCAGATTAGTCTTATTAGTCCTGGCTATAAACTCATCCAGCTCAGATATCAGTTTTATCCGCTTCCCTCGAGTGGCTGACGCCGCAATGGCAGCAAGCCTCTGACGACGCTTACGAGCTTGCTGGAGTGGATCAAGCCTCGCCCCGTTATCAGCAACAGCCTCCTCCTCCTCCTCCTCCTCCTCCTCCTCCTGCTGCTGCTGTCGTGCTCCTTCTATTAGGTCCACTTCCAGGGTTGAAAGCCATTCCGCTCAATCCACGTAGTGGATCCACTCGTGGATTCCACTGTCCACTCTACTGCCAAAATTCTAGTGGATTGGCTAATCCACCGAATCAACCAGACGATCTCGTGGAGTTGATACTAATACTGCTGCTCTTATCTTTACTGCTGCTGCCTGGACTACTACTATCTACCCTGCTGCTATATATACTACTACTATCTAGTTAACTACTATACAGTCTGCAAATTCCTAAACTGTAGATATCTAGCTTGCTACTATATAGTCTGCTAATTCCTGGACTGCTATTATCTAATCCGCTGCTATATAGCCTGCTACTACTTAGACTGCTACTATTAGACCTACCTCTATCTAACCTGCTGCTGCCTGAACTGCTATTATCTCTATAGCTACTAGTGCTACTATTACTACTACTATCTCTTTAGTTATTTATACTGCTGCTGCTACTGCTAATTCTAATAACTAGAAGAGTTTTTTATATTATAAAGGGTATGCCTTTAAAGTTATTATATAACCTAATATATAATATCTACTATATTTAAGCTGTACTTTTAGCTATATTACTACTTTAACTACTTTAAATATACTAAGCTCTTATCTTATATTTATTATCAGCTAATTATATCTCTAGTTAAGTTGCCTTAAAACTGCTCTAAGCTTTAGTATTAGCTATAGTTAAGCTATATCTCTCTTTAAGTACTAATAGAAATAAAAATACTCTAGTAAAATAGCCTGCTCTTTCTTTTTAAGCTTCTTTAAGATATAAATATATAGCAGTTTATATAAGAATATAAAAGCTTTAGTATAGAAAGCCTTAAGTAGCTTTAAAAGTAATTGTTATTATTCTTATACTTTATATAAGACTTTATATAAAACCTAGCTTTATATTACCTTAAATAATACTCTAGAGATATCTAGTAATATTAATACCTACTAAGAAGCTTATATATATTTTAGTTTTTTTAGTTAGTTAATAATAGTAAGTTTTATAGCTTGCTAAGTATTAAAGAGATTTAAAATAGATATCTTAATATATGCTTTTATTAATAAATAAATTCTATTAGATATATTAGAGGTAAGAGTTACTATTTATTATTATAAAGCTTAGTAATTAGCTTCTAGCTAATTTTATATAGAAGAAAAAAAGTATATAAAGCTTATTTTAAAACCTTAAATTATAAATAAAAAAATACACAATTTTTTCACTTTAATATTTAATAAATTTCTTTAGCTTTAAGAGATTTATTAATATCTATCTTCTATAATACTATAAGCTACCTACCTTAAGATAGCTATATTATTAATATATAAGTATTTATTAACCTATACTCTAATAATTCTCTTTTTAAATAAATTAAGCTAGATTATTTTAATATATCTAATTACCTCTATATATTTCTCTATATATTTATATATAAAGTAAGTTAAATACTCTTAAATTATTATTTTAGTTAGTAAGACTATAATTAAGTATTAAAATATATAGAATTAATTCTATATCTTTTCTTTCTAGCTTTTATTAGTTAAAAAGATTAGCTAGTAATATTATAAGACTATTTTATTAATATACTAAATATATAGCAGTCTCTTAAATAAAGAAAACTAAGTTAAAATAGTATTTATTACTACTAAATATTAATTTATTAAGATAATATTAATACTCTTTAAATATATAAAATTTAAATATATAAATAAATATTTAATTTTATATAATATATTATAACTTTATTATTATAATTATTACAGCTTAAGTTAAGACTAAGTAGTTATAACTAGCAGAACTATAATATATTTACTTTTTACCTAATATAAATCCCAAACTTACTCTATATAAGTAAGTCTAAATATACAACTTACTTCTATAAGATAAGCTATAAGATCGGACTTACTCTTACTTAGTAAGCCTATATAAGTACTACTAGTATATAGATACTCTTTTTAGTACTTTTATAGATAGATAGCCTTACTAGCTATTAATATACTTAGTTATATTAAATCTACTATTTTACTATTACTAGATTGTAATTTATATTATTTATTATAATATTTTAATCTACTTAATTATATACTATATATCTTAGATCTACTTTATACTCTTAAGTTAGATTTAACTATTATAATAATAGCTTTAAAGCTAAAAAGAAAGTTATTAAAATTAGGAAAAAATATTCTTTTATAATATAAAAAATAGTATTATTAATACTATTTATACTGTTTTAGTCGGGCTAATATTAGCCTGATAATTAGAAATTAAAAATTGCTTTAAATTAATTTACTGTAAAATTAACTTAATTTTAAAGCTGGATATCTCGGGATTTAGAATATAATAAGGGATAATTTTAATACCATCTAAAAGCTAATTTTTTAGGCTATCTAATGGTATATCTATTATCTAGCTACAATAGCTAAATTTTAAGAAATTATCTATAAAAAGCCTAAGACCTTTAAGCTATTTAAGAAAAAAAAATTAAAAGTATTATATACTACTATATACTATAATATACTATTTTATACTATCTTATATTATTTACATTCTATTTATATATACCCCTTAATTTTATATTCTCTATTAGAATATTTCTCTTATTATAATATTATTTTATTTTACTACTTAATAACCTTTAATAGATAATAAAAAAAAGATTATATTAATAAAGAAATTTAAGATTTTATAAAGCCTATAAGTAGTTTTCTTTTATTTTTTTAAAGAGAAATATAAAGATAATATAAAAAGAGTATTTATAAATATTAATATTAATTATATTAATAAGTAGTATTCTATACTTATTTATCTTATAAATATAATTTAATAATAAGATATTAAAGTTATATTAAAGGTATATAATAGAGTTTAAATAAGTAAAGAAAATTACTATAAGCTAATTATTAAAATCTAATTAAACTTAGTATTAAAAGCTCTTTTTATATAATTAATTAACAAGTATTTATATACTATTTTAGTCTTTTTATAAATCTCTTCTTATTACTATAATTTAATTATAGATATCTTATTAAGTTATAAGAATATTAAAATTATTATAGAAATAAATTCTAATTTCTTAAAAAGTAATTTTAAAGATTATAAAATTTAAAATAACTTTAATATTATTCTTATTAAGCTAGTAATATACTAGATATATAAATAAGTCTTTACTTAATAGATAATTATATAAAATATATTTCTAGCTTAGTTAATAGCTTAAAATCTATAAAGTTCTATTTAGAAATTATTTTATAAGTATTAAGAACTTATAACCTATTCTATAACTATATATATAGTATATTTATTTAATTAATATATTTAGTAGAAGCTTATTTTAATTATATATAAATATAACTTTAACCTAGCTATTTAGAGTTTTAAAAGACTTTTTTATAATAAATATATAGCTTCTAGGCTTTACTTAGAAATTAATAGCTATAAAAAGAGATTCTTATAAGTTATATATACCCCCTAGTAAAAGTATATTATTAGAAAATATTACTTAAGTTATAATAAAAGTATATAATTAGTAATAGCAGCCCCTAATAACTGTAGTTATATATATAGAAGGGGGGCGTATAAATATTAGTTAGCAGGGCGCGTAAAATTAAATATATATCCAGGCACCTCTATATTAGGCGCTCTTTATATAAGTCGGCTATACTATAAGGCTGTAATTAATATAGCTAACTAGTAATAACAGCTTCTTTTTCTTTAATTAAAAGTTTTCTTCTTTATTATAATCTATCTTTATTAGGTAGCTTGCTTAATATATACTTAATATTACTTGTAAAATAGTTTCCAGATAACTGCCTCCCTTTAGAAGGTAAGTATAGCTCTTAAAATACCTTATATACTGCAATTAATATATAAGTAGCAGCTAGAGGCTATATATTTATTACTGGAAAGTTAAGGAAAATAAATAATAGTAGATAACTTATTATATTTAATTGTAATTATAGAGAAGTACCTCTAAAGACTTTAAATATATAGTAATAATTAATTATAACTTAGTATATAGAATGTTAATTCTTAATTCTTATAAAGAAGGTATTAAATAAGATAATATAGTATTTTATATATTTCTAAAATAGTAACTTTAGCTATTATAATTATAAGTTAAGTATAAATATACTTACTTATCCAGTTTATTAGTAATTATTTTAATTTAATAAGTTAACAATTTATAATCTTATAAATATTAAAGTAATATTAAGAAGATTAGATTTTACCTTTATAAGAACTTATAATCTTATATAATTTAATAAGATATTTATAATTATATTATATAAAATAAATAAAAATTATAAAAGAGCTAAAGTATTATATATATTTTTATTAATAAGCTTAAGAAAGAAAAGTTTTAAAATTAAATATAATTTAATATAAATAGCTATATTATAGCTATATTACTTATATATCTAGAGTTATTAGCTTATTTTAAATTATATCTAAATTTACTTATTCTAAACTGTATATATAAGATAAATAAGTATAATATATCTTTTTTAGATATTATTAATATTAATACTTATTAATATTTATTTTATATTATCTTTATCTTTCTTAATAATAAAGAGAAAATAAATTATATTTAAGTATTAAATTAGCTATACTTAATATATAAAGTATATAATATAAGTTTTTTATTTATTATTCTTATAGATTATTACCTTATTTATATAAATATTATATCTTATTACTTTCTAACTGCAATATTACTTTTATATCTTTAATATACTAATAAGGCAGTTTTATATTACTATCTACTAAGCTTTATATAAAATAATAATATAGCTTAAGGTTATTATAAATAGAAGGAGTTTTATAGAAAGTAGTATAAACTTATAGTATCTCTAATTAAAGAGATATTTAAAAAGAGGCTTTATTAATTAAAAGAGTATTATACTTCTACTTATATTTAAGAAGTTAGCTATATTATAGAAACTTAGCTTAATCTTTATAAAAAGAAGCTTATAAAAACTTAAATTAATTAGCAATCTTACCTTAAAAATATTATTATATTTTAAGATAAGAGTATTTATTAACTTATTAAAATTTATTTTAATATAAATTAACTTAATCTTTTTAAAGCTTAAAGGTCTATTAAATATATAATTCTTAACTAAATAACTAAGCTTTAAGTAAATTAAATAAAATAGTAAATCTATATTTCTATTAAACTTATAAAAAGACTATATAATATTATACAAGGCTGGGTCTCTTATAAAGTATTACAGAAGGTTAAAGTATAGAAAAAGCAATTTCTACAAAATAAACTCCCTGCCTATACAGGAGTATTTACTCTATTACTCAGTCTCCCTTATGCTTATACTATTAAATCTCTTATATAATAATAACAATTTCTTTAGCTACACCACTTCTATATATATTAGTATCTTCAGTAAGAAGGAAGTCCTCGATTACTTATAGAGCTACATTAAGTCTTTGATTAGCCTACAGCTAGGTCAACGCTACCAAAAACCAGCACTCAGCGCGAACCCTGTATATTTGAGGTTGTTGAGCAAGTATCGCAGGCATTTATACGGACTAAAGCAAAGCCTTAATGCACAAGGTGCCATCAATATGGCCACATAAGGCGCTCACAGGCGTATGCATTACGATATGCGCATCTTATACCATCGTCAACTGCAATGCCATCTCAAGAGACTATAGCTTCGGATACAACGCCAGCGCGGTGATAGAACTGAGCTTAGTTTTAGCCTTAGCGCCGGCGTTGGGTCCGGCTTCAGTTCAATCGCCGGCACTGGAACTCAATTCGCTTATACCAGCGTCAACGAAAACTTCAATTGCGCAGCTAATAGCGCCGCCAGAGCCTCTCTCAGATGCAGAGCCATTACCATTCTCACCAAATGCAGTATTGCTATCCTCATCTCCGGAGCCGGAGCCGGAGCCAGAGTCAGAGCTACTATACGATCATCCTTATGCTATATATTAACGATATATTATAGCATAAGAAGCTTGGTATAAGATGCTATATCGAGGTAGTTTAAAGATAAACTAGCAATATTGAAAGGAAATGGGACTGCCTCTAAGATATAATAAGAAGGAGTATAACTGGTATTTGGATTGAAAGTAGATGGGTAAGCGATATACTGTAAAGAGATCTATTTGGGACTGGATTAAGGAGGAATAGATAGCATATTTAGATTAGAATAAGGTAGAAAAAGCCTAAGTTAAAGCTTAAGTTAAAGCTCAAATAGTAAAAGAGATAGCTACTATATAGTTCTTATATAAATAAGGCTTATAGGATATCTAGGAGGTAGCTAAAAGAGATAGTAAGAACTAATAGGTATTATATAGAGGTAACTAAGTAGATATATATCTATTATATACTATAAAAAGGGGGACTTCTTAAATATAAAGAATTAGATTAAGAGTTATCTAAAGAATAAAAGAAAGTTATTTAAAGTAGAGATAAATATAAGTCCTTTAATTTTACTTTACTTACTAGATAGCTATTCTAGTCTACACTATATATAAAATTATTTATACTAATTTCTATCTTTAAAGATATTAAATAGGCTAGTTATATAATAATATTACTATAAGAATTAAAAGCATCGTGGTACTATAAGCCTTATAGGTAGCTTAGTAGTAGTCTTTATAGATATAATTACTAAGCTACCTATAAGTCCTATAATATTACGATATCTTTATTCGATTCTATACCAAGGAATATTCTTTTTATTATAAATGCATACCTTTAGTATTGCAAATAGCTTCACAGCATGGCCGACTTACATAGAGGTGAGGCTTACATAACTAACTTATCGGCGCCACTGGTGGTGCGGCACGTGACACTTATTTGCACCACCGGTGGCGCGCCTATTGGGCCCCATCCCAACCAACCAAGTCAAGTAACTTGGTTGTTGGACACACTGTTTTAGGCTGGATCTTGCGACAGCAGCTGGTACATTAGAGTCATACGAGTTGACACTAGTGTTCCATGTCACATATTACGATTCTGGCCTGGGGTCCTGGTTCAGGGCCTGTATTGTTACTATGACCTCCGGACCCACGGGTCCGCCGGGGTCGTTCGGGCTCGATTCGCTGTGGAGGGATTCTACTAACTAGCGGCCTGGCCGGACGCTGCAACGGCTGATCAACTATATCTGGGTTAACTAGCTGCCAGATACGGGCTGAATTTACCCTCAATTAAATGCTTTATCCCAATTTCCCCAGTCATTGAAGGTCTCGAGATAGACCTTCCGGGTGGTTGCGTTATTTTCGGTAGGCATCGCGGTCTTCGTATTCGATCGGATATGCATGCGGATTGTAGCGCGATTAGCTTCTTCACGCAATTCCGACTGTGAATTGTTGGATCCGATACGGTCAATTCAATCACAGGGATAGTGTTCAATATGATGTAGAGACCGAAGATGATGATGGTGTTGATGTCGGTTGGGGTGTTGGCAGAAGGATGTGAATTGGTATAAGCATATCATGTGTAAGATGATTGCATAAAACTATGTACCGAGACCTGGAGTGGAGAAATTAAACAAGGCAACTCGCATCTACAACTCAGAACTTAACCGAGGCTCCCGACATCAACTAGAACCACAGGTTAGTTAACTCACGCATCCAAATAGTATTTAGTCTCTATTACTACCCCTAACCCATCTTTACATTACCATGACTCGGTACCAGACAAACTGATACAGACATTATCGCTATCATTGTATGTCTTGTGTTTTATCTCGCTCATAGCGACAATTACTGCATTGAGCGCCAAGTATATCTAACCCTAGCTCATGGCATCAGATCTTGGGAAGCGGTTTCATAGTGTGGGACTTATTACTGGCGGTACCGTAATATTATTGGCAGCGTGTAGTCACGAGGTATAGACAGCGCCACAAGCTTCAACTAGAATAAGAGGGTTACATCCGAGGTTCTCAGCCGGAGACGGCTCAAGTATGAAGTACGCGATTTCTGCCTCACTCAGTCTTTCAGTTTTGTCCTCCATTATCATCCACAGTCTCAACATCAAACCCCCCTCATTCCTCATATTATTCGGCAAATCGATCTTATCGGTCAGCTTTATACTCAACCAAACACCCCCAACTTCACTCACTTCGGCTTTTCACAATTACCGAAGTGAAGACCACTGCCATTCTTGCTACTCTTTTCGCCGCTTCCAGCCTCGCCGCTGTGGCATCTAGCCGTGTAATCGGCCGCTTGGCGGCCCGTTTCAAGAGCGTTGACATTGTGGCTCTCCAGGACGAGCCAACTGCTACTGTCATCCTCGAGGAACCCGGCGAGTCTCCCACGGTCGTGACCGACCTGGAAGCCATCGAGAAGGTCGTTACAGACGCCCGCGCCGAGTCCATTACGACCATTGAAGGCGGAGGTGGTCAAGGCCGCCGACTTTTCGAATTCGGCCAGCTCTGCAGCCAATGCCGTACCGGAGCAGTGACTGCTGTAGGAGAAATTGCGCTCTGTGGAACTACCGCTCTGGCCGTTGAGGTTGCTACAGCCGGGATTGCTACTATCTTGGAAGTCGCCGGCTTCATCGCCTGCGAAGCCGCTGTTATTGGGACTCTCAACGAAGCTGAAGCCAACTGCCAAGGTCTTGCCGACCCGTAGCTATTGGTTCCTGTTAGGAGCGAGGTTGGGAGGTTGGCTGTTCTTACGGTTGGAACAGATTGGTAGAAGTTATGAGGAGATAACGGAATTTGGAGGGGCGAGATGTCATCTAGATATGGCGCTGGTCTTCATTTCTAGCTGAAATTAGACCGCTTTGGAGAGAAGTGCTTGGCCAGTAGTATAACATCATAAATATCGAACTCAAGATAAATACAGGCAGGCCAAAGTCTCCTGCTCGCCCATCTGCGAGAAAGTATACACCGCACAGCCACATCCAACTTGTTACATTATGGGCCTAGATAGCATCCCATGCCGCAGTCTTGACCTCGTGTCGCTCTCTCACATGCGTTCCCTCCTCTACTTGCACCACCGTATCTGTATGTATATGGATGCCCTGGTCCACATGCTCGAGCATCACAAACTCGGTCGTCGAATCCCCCGCCGACACTGTAACCTGGCCGATCCTGCCATCCCTCTCGTGGTCGATCGCGCTAGCCTGCCTGATTACCTGCTGGCCCGGGGCCAGTCGCTATGGGACTGGGGGCCGTTATTCGTGTACGGTGCCGTCTTGTTAGAGCTCTCGAGGCGGCTACGGAAACCGAGCTTATACGAGATGAGGCGGAGCAAAGGTTGGAGGGCTGGGAAGCAGCCGCACCAGAGGCCAACATGACTTTCGAGGGTGCCCCAGGAGCCGATACGGATCATCTTATAAGTACTGCGAGATCCAGTTAGCTGTTCTGTCTGATAACTAGGCGAGAGAGCGCTAAAGACGAACGAGTCGGTAGTAAAGTCGGTGGTGACTAGAAAGCCAAGTCGGATGATTCCGGTAATAATAGTAAAGAGACTAATACAAAAGATAAGCATAACCTGAAGAGAGTTGTGGCTCAAGGTCAGCTTGGTGCGGATGATCCAAATGGGGAGGCTGAAGAGAGCCAGATCTATAAAGACGCCCACAATCGAGTGTGCCCATATCATATGGATGTGTTCTTTATAGCTGATGCAGTTACGATTGGGCTTAGCAGCTTTAAAAAGTTCTATAATAGGTCGGCATTGAGTTAAAATAAAGAAGAAGGCGATTGAGGTGATAGTAACGATAACGAACCCCACGCCCCAGATACATCGCATATAAATGCCTAATATAGATATCAGTCTGCTGGTTAATAATAACTGTATATTCTCTTTTCTAAGAATACTTACGGTCTCTACTCAGACGGGGCAGGAACGTTAGAATAGATAGGCGAACAATGCCACAGCTAAGGATAGAGATGAGTTCGTTGATAGGTATTATCTAAATCAATCCTTATATTAGCTAATAGCTTCTAGCATATCTGCTTAATACGCTTCTAATACCGAATAGAAGGCAATAATCTGCTCGTTAGAAAGCTGGTCTATCGGCGTCCCTGATCCATAGTGGACTGCGATAATTTCCAAAGCCGACAAGGCAATAACAAAGCCCTAGTGACGAGTAGTCAGCATCCGACTGGCTTAAGATATCAGTATTCTAAAGCAGCCACTCACAAAAGCGGTAATAGCTATGAGATCGTCCAGTCCTATTGCCTTGATCATCCATCCTCGGGCATGCAGTCGTAGAATCATAATGACGGTAGTGATGACAATAAGGGCTATGTTGAGATCATGTAACACATGGCCCTGGGACTCAATGGGCTTGTTCGACCCTTTAGGTGGTCCCATTTTGTGGTCTTCATCGCTTTTGTTGTTCTCTTGGGCATCGGAGGCTGCGAGGCGCCAAGTTCGCAGGATAAGACCTTTAGCTCGGCGGTTAGGGAGGGGGTTGTTGACCAGAGACTCGATTAAAGCAAGTTGTTATCAACAAAGTTCAAACTTGAAGGACAGTATTGGGGAGGGGCAAGGGGGACGGGGGATGGGGGATGGGGGATGGGGACGGGGGAAGGAATTCACAGGATCCTGAATCACACCCCGGGCTCGGCCTTCACAACCAAGACAGACTGGTTATAAGACTTAAGCATCGAAAATAGCGTGTCACAGTGTGTGGCAATATCCTGTCCTCGAGTCTTATAGGCTAGCCTGACTCGAATAGGGGCGGGGTTTAACAGAGCAGCGGCCGCCTCAGCGACACGCCCATGAAAAACTTTTCTTGGGTGAAACAGTGGCTCAGCGGAAGATGCCGAGTAGTCAGGTCCCCAAAATGTGGAATCGAATAGCAGACATGTCATAATAGTATGGCGTCCATTGTGTGTGTAGTCTGTATGGTCTGGCAGGATAGCCTTGTGGGTGCTCAATAAATGACTGTGAAGCCATTGATAGTACTTTATTGGAAACGAAGGGGACTTGTATCGGCACCATTTCTTGGCTACTTTAACCCCTTTCAAGAGATTGCACGATGGATTAGCGCTATTCGAACAGCACGAGGGCCAGGGGTTGTGAGACAATTCTGACGAGACGCTAAGCAAGGCGTAAAGCTATGACTCGCAATAGCCCCATGGCGACCGACTCGGGGGTCATCAGCTCCTCCAGCTAGAATATATGGGGATAGGGTTATGGTAAATAAACCGGACCAGGCCAGAGGATGGGATGATTAGGCTTGATTAGGTGTTAGATGAGACCTCGTGTGGCGGCACAATAAGTGGGATCTGCATATCCTATTGATATATCAATATCCCGATGCGTAAAAACCCCTCCCAAAGAAAAGAGGGGGCCGGAGGCATTGAAGATCAACACAATCATCAGATTTGGGATCCAGCCTCCATTGAACACTATCTCTGTGATCGAATTGACCGTACAGTATCCAACATCTTCCTTTAGTTTAACCATTAGCTGAAGATAGCATAGTGATGCGGATATGGGTCGAGATACTTACCATGGACAGCAGCTCCTATGCAGACTGAGCCACACACGCCATAGTGCAGGCATCGTAAATGCGCAATGAAAGGCAAATGCCTCGGCACCGAAGGTTTGCACCGGAGTTTCGGCGATTACCGGACGTCCAACTCGCCGTGATCAGCGCCTCGGTCATTCTGGCTTCTTCAATTCACATGTGATGGCATATGTTGTGAAGGTCGCAATGCCTCCCTTAATGGTGAGACAACAATCACTCGCAGTATCGTCTAGTTGATGCCGAAAGTATTATTGCAAGTTTCGCCGTGTATGGTACCGACCAAATCGATCTCTACAATCCCCGCAGCGGAAATTGAGCTTAGTTGGCCTTCCACACTCATATCCAGTCTAGCCTCAGTTGACAACTCGTCTGGGCCCTCGGCAATTGTGACCAGCGATCCCCAACCTTGCGGGGACTAATCTGGGGTAGAATGTAACACTCTCCCTGCATTCCAGGAAGCCGAGGGTGTGCCTCGGCGAAGTAGCCGTGTACGGAGATGTGGCGCTCCCTGCTAGTGCCGAGGCGGCTTCACTGGAATTGGACCAGAACGGCCTCTTCAGTGCATATTATTGACGAACAAGGCGGCCGACGTCTTTGATGGCCCTAAACTGTACTTATAATAGGTTTGACATCTTTTCAGTTCCTTGATCTCTTTTGTCGTCTTGGCAATCGTGGATGCCTCTAGTCGCTACAGAATTAAACCCGCAGAGATCTACAAACATGGCTGCAGAGATAGGCACACAAGCTGGTAGTCGACGCTTCGCGCACTTGTCGAATCCCGATCCATCCTGGCAGAAAGTAGCAGCGAAACAGCAGAGCCTCGAGAAACTGGCAGACGGGCTTTACTGTCTGCCAATGACTGAGTTTCGAAAAGTGGCATATGGACCACCGCCGCTGCCTGCGAATGCACCTGTCATTGGAACTGACATAACCGTTGAGCAGGCTGAAATTTCGGTGAGAGACGGTGCGAGAATCGGACTACGCGTTTACCGCCCGATAGAGGATGGAAGCAATCGCCTGCTGTTCTTCAATATCCACGGAGGAGGTTGGGGCAATTCCAGGCGCATTCTGGTACGCAGGGTATCACGGCTGACGAGCAAGCGGGATGGACTTTCGGGACCCCAGATGCAGAGGAGGCTCAGAATCGCCTGGTGGCAGCCAAGAATAAAGCGGTTGTGGTCAGCGTCGATTATAGAAGGTAGCACTTAAGCCAGAAGTCTGCTCTCTGACTGACACAGCAGTAGAGCACCAGAACATCCATTCCCGTATGCTCTTCATGATGCCCAAGACGCATTCTTCTGGGTACGCAAAGGGGCCTGCTTCTCTGATTTACTCGGAACCTTGTTAGCTGATCGTGATCCAGTGCAAAGAAAACTGTCAATCTCTTGACATAGACCCTGAGAAGATTATGATTGGGGGGGGTAGCGCTGGCGCAAACGTCGCAAGTTTTCCAAATCCAATGCTTGACCCATGACTAACTGCAACTTAGGCTGCAGTACTCGCCCATATGGCGCGAGACGAAGGAACGACTGGGATAATTGGGCAAATCTTGAATATTCCCGTCACTTGTCATCCAGACCACTTTCCAGCATCAAAGCACAAGTACCACTCGTTTGAACAGAATGCACACGCACCCATCGTCAACGCATCCCATATGAGGATGTTCTGGCATAACTATCTTCCCAAAGCTGACTCTAACCCACTGGTGAGTCCGCTTTTGGCCCAATCCTTTGCGGGTCTTCCACCAGCACGTTCGTCACCCCTGCTTCCCTTATACTCAAGTTGGTTTTGGTTATCTGATCGTTTACAGTTGTACAAGTCGCCGGGATGGATCCTCTCAGGGACGAGGGGCTGGCTTACGTCCAAAAGTTGAAAGCAGGCGGGTGAGATGAAGCCAACGGATCATACTATGTGATCAGTGCTAACAAACTATGCAAACACAGGGTAGATGTAACGGTCAAGATTTACGAGGGGCTGCCACACGCTTTTTACATATATCCAGATCTACCTCCATCTGGACAGTATTTTCAGACGATGGTAGATTGGATTGAGCACTTGTTATCGAATTCCAATAGCAATAGTGTGACGGGTTGATAAGTCGACGTCACGAAAGTCGGTTAGAGGTCTATCGTGCTGTTCTCGTACCGGGAGCTCCATTCTGTAACGGTCGTGTCCCAAGCTAGCCTGTACGGGGTATAGGGTAGCTCAAGATTGGTTTCCTAAGGGATAGACTGGAGTCTATGTTAGCAGAACGGTTAGGCGTACACTTACTGAGCGGTTGAGTGTTACGTTAGGTAATAGTCAATATACGATGATGCGTAGCAGTCAGAGTAGATTAAGGTAACTAATTGTAGTGTTGATAGCTGAGGAGCTGGTAACAGCCAGTCCTCGGGTTAATATACTAAGTGTAGCTGTCCGATCAGATCACTAGAGAGTGCACTGGATTATGGGTGATCCGGGTGGGTTCCGTGGTGATTGATCGGTGGACCGTTGTTCCGTCCCAGAAAAGCGGGTCTATAATGTAGGTCGCAGATGGGTTAACCCAGGCCGTGACACATGTTACAGGCTTGAGCCTGAGTGTG
This sequence comes from Ilyonectria robusta, assembly GCF_021365365.1. Lineage (NCBI taxonomy): Eukaryota > Fungi > Ascomycota > Sordariomycetes > Hypocreales > Nectriaceae > Ilyonectria > Ilyonectria robusta. Next base: position 18,501 of record NW_025764563.1, read on the forward strand.
TATTCTGCTAGGTTTTTACCGCTTTTGTAGCTATCTAGAACTGAGCCCGAGCCGGGCTCACAAAGGAGAATTCCTTCCTCCTTGGCTTTCAATAGATTAATACACAGTTAGTCCCTTAGTGTATCTACTGACGGGCCAGCTTCTTACAATATATTCCTCTTAAGATTTATCTTTCTAGAGATTACATAACTTAAATATGCTTATAGCTTGCACTTTACACTTAGATATTAATTATACAACTTATATTACAGCTTAGTATTAGATTAAGCAGTCTACTATAGTAGTAATCTAGACTTACTTTTTACTTTTATATATTATTATCTGGATACTAACTAATCAGTCTAGTCTAAGTAATATATATTAAATACACTCTATTTAATATAACTTAACTATAGTTAACTCTTATTAAAGTATAATTCTAGTATAAGAATCTAGAAGATATAATAGATAAAGTACTTTTACTTTAATTTATAGCCCTTCTTAATTTACTATAGTATAATATTGTCGGAAAGCTAGCGTGGTACTCTGATGATGTCAATCATGTGTATTATATGTGTGTCTCTTCTCTTCCTGTCTTCTTGTTCTGAGGTATCAGACCAAGCATTATATACCCGTTCTGTGCTGTGTAGAATCAGCTAGAAGCTGATTCCTAAGCCTTGTGGCAAAATGCTAGGCAACTGATCACATGACCCACCCGGTATGATGCCAGGTACATGGTCCAATCTAACAGGTGTAGAGCAAATATGCAGCTTTTAGAGTATCAATTGACATAAAAAACTCAGCTCCAAAGACCGAGCTCTGTCAAGAAACTCCAAACTCCCATCATGTGCCCATTCTATCTCTTGGGGCATTACCCTCCATAACATAACAGCACAGATCCCGCGCATCCTATGACAGAATGTTATATAAGGTTAATTTGCTATCTTTTTCACTTCTTGGTTACACCATGCCTAGCAAACTTGTCAAAACACATAACCAAGATAGTAAAAGTCCAACAAATCTATCAATTATAATTTGCTAACCATATGCTAAAGCTCCTCTCAGCCCTTTAATTTCATACAGTAATGCACTTGAAGAGAACTACATAATCGTCGATCCGAAAATCTCGCATTAAACTGCTGATAAATCTCTGACTAGGTGAGCTACTAAGATAACTGGCTGTCGTCGCCCTCCTTTAATTTAAGGAGGAAACTATCTTCTTCTGCTGTGAATTTGGCTTTTGCATCTTCGCTGCGATTTACTCAGCTGGTCGAGCCTGCAGATATTCGGCAGCGCCTATTCTAAATAGCATCCCCGCGTTGTCATGCTTTGAACAATGTCCCAGTCGAACTGTAACCAAAAGGTGGTTACATCATCGAGAACAACCCGCTTCAGTAAGTTAAACCACCCACTTACCGATCAGGGGTCTAGTCGACCGTCCCACTTACTGTCAGACGAATAGGTCCGATAGGAAAAGTCAGCTCTGCATAGGCCCGGATCCGTACTGTGGATCTGATCAAACCTAGATGGAGACTTCAAACCTAGATCAACCTCAACAACCTAGATAGTCCTCAACAACCTAGATCCGCGGCTTCCAATGGGATCTGCGGTTTCCAACGGCATCATCAAGCCGAGGGCATCCCGAGGGACCCCAGATCCCTAGGGATAAATAGCTGGCTTTCCTCCCTACTAGATAGAAAAGAAGGACAAGATCTTCTATCATCATCAACATGTTCCATCCAATCCATCCTGTTTGACACTTACAACCACGTCAACCACAAGGCGCTTCATGCCACACGCCTTTCTTCCTCCTACAATACTCCATTGGCCAATTCTGTTAGATTGGATCATGGACAAAGCACCTGATCGGGCGGTCACGTGGTGACCTCCAGGGTTGAGACCGCCTATTGGTGCAAATGCCTCAGGCCCCCACGTTTAGTAGTGACTGAAAACACTTACGCGGTCACGGCCGGGAGACCTCCCGGCCTCACACACACACACAATACACACACGATTAAGTCATCTGAGTACCACGCAAACTTTCCGACAAATTCGACCTTTCTAACCTTATTCTCATACCTAAATACAGCCCTCAAGACCTCAAAGAGGCTATTGAAGATGCTCGAAGCGGCACTGCAATACGGCGAGCAGCCTATCAGCACAAAGTTCCTTATTCAACCCTGCGCGACCGGCTTTGGGGCAAACCAAGCCACAACGAAGCCCACGAATGGCAGCAATTGCTTCCTAAGTCTCAGGAAGACCTACTCTGTGATTGGCTTGTCACACAAGATAAGCTCGGTACCTCAGCACAGCACGGAGTTTTTATCGATTCGGCGCTTGTCATATTCCTCACTAATTGATTTCGTGTCCTCAAGCTCCATATTGAACAGTGCGTATCGTATTTCACATCATTCAGCAGGTGAAGAAAACACGATGCATGTAGTTAAAGCTATAGTGTGGGTCTCCTAGCTTACTAGGGGGGTCTCGTGACATCGCGTCAAGCTCAACCCCCCGTGAGGGACGAACGGGGGGGTCGTTGACTCGACAAATATCTAAAAAATGGGTGTATGCCTGGGTAAATTTATGTACCTTCTCCAAAAAAATTGCTTAAACTTACTAAGAAAAATTCTCCGCAAAAATACACTGCGTAGAGTGTCACACTGAATGGATAGGATCACAATGATGATGATGAAAGCTCTTCATTTCTAGCTAAGGGACGGGCCTAGAGCCCGTCTTTTATACATGATGAAGACGGCTGCTGCCGGAGGCGGCAGTCGGTCGCCGCCGCACAGGGCCGGGGCCCTGTGGGTCCCGGGGACCGGGATCGTGGTTATAGGGCCGGCGATGTGGTCTGAGGAAGAAGGGAAAGTCGCGTTGTCTAGGAAATGACCCCGAAATGTGACATAGAGTGAAATTTTTGGTGCAAGTCAATGTACCTAAATTTGTCGAATCAACGACTTTTTGCTTGGTCAGTCGCCCCCCCGTGAGGGACGAACGCGGGGTTGAGCTTGACGCGATGTCACGAGACCCCCCAGTAGAGTTTCGCAGATATCCAAGTGGGTGACCATGGCCTCGGCTAGACTTGCTGAATGTACATTGGGGACGGTGACCCAAGGGAGTCCATCTCTTGGAACGACCATTCCTCGGCATGGGCACTCGGGATGGTCCCTCGGCAGGGCTCCTCCCTCGGCTGCATATGGAGTACCATGCTGCCTGGCAGAGACAGGTAAGGATGGATCCCTGCAACCCCGCTTTCCAACTCAGCCACCATCTAGATCCAGGCTCACACTCCGCTCGAGAAATCCGGGGCGCTGCGGAAAATTCTCCCGCTATTGGCCTGATCCCCATCGGGGCCAGGTGCAATGGCAGTGTCAGATTAGAAGGGAGTAGAGAAGTGATGTCCACCTCATCAGATGATCCACCCGCCAGTCCACCATGTATCATGCCATAGGACCTTGTTGTGCCTTAGAAATCTGTTGGGCTGTCTAGGCCGACGTTGTTCCCTCGGCATGCTACGCACATTCGAATTCAGTACATAGTATACCTGCGGAACAATTCCATCTTGACGTTTCTGGAGAGAGATGTCGAGGCGTTAATAGTTACACCTCATCTTATCACTCATTATTTGAATCTCTGTAACCTCGACGCAATTTTCCAGAGCAGCTAAACCTCCCTCTGCTAAACAGCGTATCCAAGACATACTCAAACATGGGGTCAATTTCCAACACCAACGGGACTCTGCCTTTCAGTTTGAAAGACACACCAGTGGAGAACCACCGGCCCATGAAGGTTGTTATCATTGGAGCGGGCTTCTCCGGCATATACACCACAATCCGGTAAGCCCTATATCCTATAATTGGCAGGAGTCTCAACGATTTGGGCTGGTGAAGACTGACAAGACGCCGCTAGGATCTCACAGAGACTTAAGAATATTGATCTCACGGTCTATGAAATGAACGACGAGGTTGCAGGTGTTTGGTAAGATTCATGCTTGTTTCACCGCGATTATGGCGCATTCGAGTCTCATTCCATCGCTACAGGTGGTTGAACCGATACCCCGGCCTTGCCTGTGACATTCCTTGTGAGTAACCCCTAAAGACAGTCATGCATTCATTGAGACTGCGGTAACTGATCAATATATGACTGTATCAGCATACTGCTACCAGTACAGCTTCGCACCCAACCCTTACTGGTCTTCACTTTATGCCCCAGGCCCCGAAATTCGGAAATATCTGCAGGATGTGGCAGAGCGATACGGAGCTACCCGATTTATCAAGACCTCTCACAAAGTAGAGACGACAACTTGGGACGCTGAGAAGAAGCTATGGTAAAAGACACCTGGTCCTAGGACAGGCAGTGGCAATGTTTCAAGTATTTAACTAACAGTTAACAGGCGAATCGTCGTGACCAACCGCATTACAGGCGAGACATTCGAACACACGGCAGACATCGTCATCTCTGCCCGAGGTGGCCTCAACCAGATTGCTTGGCCCGACATCAAGGGCTTGAAGAGCTTTGATGGGAAGCTCATCCACTCTGGCGCTTGGGACGAAAGGTCAGCAAGAAACAGTCGTCCATTGGTGAGGGACTAAATTAGCTGACAACAGTGAAGCTATGATCTGCGTAACAAACGCGTCGGTGTCATAGGCAATGGATCGAGTGCCATCCAGATCGTGCCCGCCATCCAGCCCTTGGAAGGCTTGAAGCTGTGGACATTCGCGCGATCCCCTACCTGGATCACCGCCGCGTTTGGAGACATGGCAATGGTGAAGTTGGGAATGGACCCCGCGAACACAAAATGTGTGTATTGCCAAGTCCCCGTCATAACAACACGCTACAGAACGCTAACCGCTGTGGATGGGCTTCAACAGTCTCGCGACAGCATCAAGAAGCCATGGCAAGGAACCCTGAAAAGTTCTTCAAGTTCCGCAAGACCCTGGAGGATGAAAACGCCAAGATCTATCCCATCACGCTCAGAGGAACCAAGGAGCAGGTTGATGCCACAACGTTCTTCGAGCAGAAGATGCGCGAGAAGCTGGACGGGCGTGAAGACATCTTCACGACCATGCTTCCTAAGTTCGCTGCCGGGTGTCGCCGCTTGACGCCTGGACCTGGATATCTCGAGGCTCTCAAGAAGGACAACGTTGAATTCATCAGCACGCCGATCAATGAGATCACAACCAGGGGTATCAAGCTCGCCTCCGGCGAGGAGGTTGAGCTTGACGTCATCGTCTGCGCGACGGGCTACGACGTTGAGGCGCCGCCCCTATTCGAGGTCATCGGGCGCAATGGCACCACACTGGCTAACAGGTGGAAGCCGCAGATCGAGTCGTACCTGGCGCTTGCCGTGGACCAGTTCCCCAACTTCCTCATCGTCGGAGGTCCCGGCAGTGGGCTGGGCTCGGGCAGTCTGGTCAGCGTGTTCGAGGCGCAGGGTGACTACGTCGTCAAGGCGATCCGCAAGATGCAGAAGGAGGACTATGCGACTATCGAGATCAAGCCGGAACGGGTAGCCGACTTTAGCCAATACATCGATGAGTACTTCAAGAACACGGTGTACACCGATGAGTGCTCGTCCTGGTACAGGCAGGGTAAGAAGGGTGCGCGCATTGTGGCGCTCTGGCCAGGATCCTCAGCGCAGTGCCTCGAGGTTCTGAGGTCGCCTCGATGGGAAGATTACAGGTTTGAAAGCGCAGACCCAACAGGCAACCGCCTCCGGTGGTTGGGCAACGGCTGGAGCACAGTTCTCAAGGAGGGCGATGCTTCTTGGTTCCTGGATGATGATGTGGTTGATAAGCCAGAGGAGGGAAAGCCGGAGGAGGGCGAAAAGTATGACCGGCGCCCCTTCTCGTATTAAGGAGACGTTGTGCCAGTTTAGCGCGGCTCTATTAGATCAACCATTCAGTAGGTCTCTAAAGTCTCCCTCACCCCCAGCAAATAGGAGAATTCTTATTCATGATTACTCTAGCAATTAGTCTCATTATTTTCAATTTCAAGTCGCTGCTTCAAGATTGCAGTTTCCTTCCTTTCCCAGGCGACGCTCGTGATATGTTTTGCACCGCATGCCCAACATGGCATTGATTTGCAAGGATTCATCATTGAGGATCCCAACAGAGCCCGCAGCTTTGGCTGCGGGGATATACAACTGGCAACTTCAAGGAGCACGCCATAGCCTGATTCCTTGTACATGATGCCGCTTAGAGTTGGTTCTTGTGATGACATCTGCAATTGTGTGAGTCAGAACTACCTTAGCATGCGTGCCTCTCGCTGATGTGAACGAGCAGTTCACAAGATTCAATGCTGTCAGCCCGGCGCCTGGATCGCTTCCAGTCACGTGAGAGCCCCCTCACAAGTATAGTGTTGGTTGTTCGGGATTCGGGGGATTGCGGGGCTGGGGTAATTAGACTTCCCCTAGCCTGAAGATCACGGCTTAGCACGGCATACCACGCAGAGATTACGTTTTCCTTCGGCGCGGGGAACGCGTGGCTGACTTACGGAGGGTATTAAGGCTATGCGAATGTATGTAGGCTTTTCGTCCGGGCGGCCGTGAGGCCAGTAACAGCCCGGGCAGCAGCCGAGGCGCAAATGCCCTCGCACCATCCACCGTCCCTCATGATAGCATTGCATTGGCTCCTGAGCAGCCTGCATCTGAGTTCCCGGAGTGGTAGGACCTTAACCATCAAACAAGGTTCTTGAGTTGGGCTATATCTTATAGTAGATCTCTCGAGGCTTGGGCAGTGTTATCGACGGAGGTGGCAGGGACCTCCCGTGAAACTAGATGCTATGTAAAGCACCAGCGCGTAATACCATGGAGATATGGGTGGAGTTCGGGGGCACTCGCAGAGCGTTTGTGCATTACTCGAGTCCTCAAAACTACGCCTTAGCACGGGAATTGAGATGGTCAGAAGACACAAGATGGTCATATGGACTAGCCCGAGAAGTCAATCCCGGGCTAAAACGGTCCTACGTTCACCGGAAGTGTCAAGTCTACACTAGAACAAGCTCTCTACAGCAGAAGTGGAACGTGGCAATGAGCTAGTATATAATTCCGCTTACTAGCCACTGCAGAACTGGCCTCTTGCATGTTCAAGGTCATCGAGTGGTCATACAAGCTATCTGACAGGTGGTTATACCGGCGGATGATGCTAAATATCGCATCCTTCGTCATATTCTCCTGGGCTGCGATCTGATTGAGGGAAACGTCAGATTTATATATATATATACAATCGTCGTCCTCTTATGAGGACTATTATGTGTTTTTTCATATACTCGAGATATGATGTAGTTGAATTATTGCACGATGAAGTTACTGTGTTGACGTGACCGCATCGCCGGGTTGAGATGCAAGAGCGGGGAAATCGGGAAATTGTCGAAACTTTTGCACGGGATTGTAGTACCTCACAGTGAAGTCACAACTGGCCCACCTGATCCACCAATAAACCATCTTCCCCAGCGGAGCGGTTATCAGGAATCAGTTGATGGGTGGCAAGTTCGAAATATTCGGAATTCTTTGGCAGGTGTTCGAGCGGTCAGTGCCGCATTGATGTTCACATGAGCATCGGCAAGTTTGGGTGGGGGGCAAGGTGATATAGGATTTCAAATAGTATGCAGAGCCAAGGCTAGTTTTCAGCCGAGCCCTGTATAACTCCAAACAAGGTCCATTCCATTGTCCACATCTATAGGATGTGACGCTCCGTCGGCAAACACGTCACGATTCCGTGTCTGGCCACCAGAACATCCCTGTTTCGTACTGTCAATTGGCCCTGTCAGAAACTCCGTGCTGCCACCCTCGCTTCCAGGGATGTGCCCGGCGGGGAGAAAGTCGGCGGCCATGGACGGGATGAGGGCGTCGATAGACTGCTCCGGGTCGTAGCTCAAGACCGGTTCAAAAGTCCTCGATTCAGCCATAGATGAGGGCCGAGGCTGCCCCTATTGCGAGTGACGTTTGGGGTCCTTAGCTAGGCTCAGCTGGTCGCGGAGCCACGCGGGAAAGTCACGTACTTCCGGCAGCCTCCCTTTACTGATGCATATATCCACCGTCCAAGTTATCAATAGATAAGAGTTCGGCTGACTTGTTAAGATCTGGCTTCAATCTGTAATTAATTTCCGGTCGGCCTGATATAGTAATTAGCTATTGATTTAGGCCAGGTTGGCAATATATCTTGCTATATCCTTAACCCACTCTATATTATAATATTATAGTATGAATACCTTTATTACTTCAACTAGGATGTCTAGGCGATTCTAGTTTATAGTTAAAATTGAGTTTAACTTATTAAGAGAATTAAAGGTTAATTTCTTATTAATATAGAATAGTTTTACAGTAATAATATATAATATTAAAGGGGTTGCAAGATATATAACTTTATTCTACTATCTTACTAGCTTTAACTAGTCTTATTTGGGATATAACAGCTAACTTATACTATTATTAGAAGCTAGTAAGTTAAATAATACTAAGTTAATATACTAAAATAGTATATTATTTTATATATATTATCCTGCAGTTTACTATAGTATTTATTAAGATATATATTTTATTTAGCACTTTTTTTTACTTAATTAATTAGTTATAAAAAAACAGATTTATATAGTATTTTATAGTAATATAGAGTAATACTAGCAGTACTAGAGTTATATTAAAACTGACTAATAAGATATATAATAATATAGCAACTTATTAATAGTAAATAAATATAAGCTAAGTATATAAAATAATAGATTTATCTATTTTAAATCTCTTACTAAAGTGCTATCTTTAGCTGTTATTATAAAAAGGAAATTATATACTAGTATATATATACCAGTTTTTTAATAGAATATTGTTAAAGACTAAATAAATATATAAATATATATCTTTAACCTTAAGAAGTAAATCTTAATTAAATCTATAAATAAATATAATATAGTATTAATAGTACTATTTATACTGTATAAATAGCACTAAAATACAGTATAAATACAGTATTAATTATACTATTTATACTGTATAGAAAAGATAATAGCCCCACTTTTATTTGGAATCATTTTTAATTCCAAATCATTTTAACTTACAATCCGGATGCTTCAGAAAGTATAAGCATTTTAGGTACAAAGATTATACTAGAAAAAGGCTGCTTTTTTAGGCTTTTTTATAGTATACAATATGTCTCTATATCTTTGATGATTTCAAATCAAACCACCTTTGATTTCAAAGCAGAGACTTGATTTCAAAGCAGAATTACTCAGAATCCTCTAAACATTAGATGACAATAATAGTACCACTAAAAAGCCGCTTTTTTGGGGCTTTTTAATAGTATACTTATTGTCTAGCTACAATACCTAGATTTTGAGAAATTGTCTATAAAAAGCTAGAGACCCTCTGGTAAATTCTGAACTTTTACATATTATCATCATCAATATAATATACACTATTATACACTATTATATACTATTATACACTATTTTACACTATTATCCCTTATCTCTTATCTTATTTCTTATCTCTATATCCTTTATAAGGATATCTCTTTATCTATAATTAATCCTATTCTTCCACTGCCTCATAACCTCTGATAAAAATAATAACTTAATATTATTTAGAAGCTATATAGGTAATTTATAAGAAAATAGGCTAAGAAGATATAAAAATA